>NC_143043.1:56249946-56547446 GCF_057628025.1 Oncorhynchus mykiss | reverse complement strand
TTCACCATTTAGTTCAAATCAAATCAAATCAAATTTATTTATATAGCCCTTCGTACATCAGCTGATATCTCAAAGTGCTGTACAGAAACCCAGCCTAAAACCCCAAACAGCAAGCAAAAAACTCCCTAGAAAGGCCAAAACCTAGGAAGAAACCTAGAGAGGAACCAGGCTATGTGGGGTGGCCAGTCCTCTTCTGGCTGTGCCGGGTGGAGATTATAACAAAACATGGTCAAGATGTTCAAATGTTCATAGATGACCAGCATGGTCGAATAATAATAAGGCAGAATAGTTGAAACTGGAGCAGCAGCACAGTCAGGTGGACTGGGGACAGCAAGGAGTCATCATGTCAGGTATTCCTGGGGCATGGTCCTAGGGCTCAGGTCCTCCGAGAGAGAGAAAGAAAGAGAGAATTAGAGAGAGCATATGTGGGATGGCCAGTCCTCTTCTGGCTGTGCCGGGTGGAGATTATAACAGAACATGGCCAAGATGTTCAAATGTTCATAAATGACCAGCATGGTCGAATAATAATAAGGCAGAACAGTTGAAACTGGAGCAGCAGCACAGCCAGGTGGACTGGGGACAGCAAGGAGTCATCATGTCAGGTAGTCCTGGGGCATGGTCCTAGGGCTCAGGTCCTCCAAGAGAGAGAACGAGAGAAGGAGAGAATTAGAGAACGCACACTTAGATTCACACAGGACACCGAATAGGACAGGAGAAGTACTCCAGATATAACAAACTGACCCTAGCCCCCCGACACATAAACTACTGCAGCATAAATACTGGAGGCTGAGACAGGAGGGGTCAGGAGACACTGTGGCCCACTCCGAGGACACCCCCGGACAGGGCCAAACAGGAAGGATATAACCCCACCCACTTTGCCAAAGCACAGCCCCCACACCACTAGAGGGATATCTTCAACCACCAACTTACCATCCTGAGACAAGGCTGAGTATAGCCCACAAAGACCTCCGCCACGGCACAACCCAAGGGGGGGGGGGGGGGGGGGCGCCAACCCAGACAGGATAACCACATCAGTGACTCAACCCACTCAGGTGACGCACCCCCTCCAGGGACGGCATGAGAGAGCCCCAGTAAAGCCAGTGACTCAGCCCCTGTAATAGGGTTAGAGGCAGAGAATCCCAGTGGAAAGAGGGGAACCGGCCAGGCAGAGACAGCAAGGGCGGTTCGTTGCTCCAGAGCCTTTCCGTTCACCCTCCCACTCCTGGGCCAGACTACACTCAATCATATGACCCACTGAAGAGATGAGTCTTCAGTAGAGACTTAAAGGTTGAGACCGAGTTTGCGTCTCTGACATGGGTAGGCAGACCGTTCCATAAAAATGGAGCTCTATAGGAGAAAGCCCTGCCTCCAGCTGTTTGCTTAAAAATTCTAGGGACAATTAGTAGGCCTGCGTCTTGTGACCGTAGCGTACGTGTAGGTATGTACGGCAGGACCAAATCAGAGAGATAGGTAGGAGCAAGCCCATGTAATGCTTTGTAGGTTAGCAGTAAAACCTTGAAATCAGCCCTTGCTTTGACAGGAAGCCAGTGTAGAGAGGCTAGCACTGGAGTAGTTCAGGATAGTTCACCATTTAGTTCAGGATTTAGTTCAGGATAGTTCACCATTTAGTTCAGGATAGCTTAGGATAGTTCACCATTTAGTTCGGGATTTAGTTCAGGATAGTTAACGATTTAGTTGTCACGCCCTGACCATAGTTTACTTTGTATTTTCTATGTTTTGATTGGTCAGGGTGTGATCTGAGTGGGCATTCTATGTTACATGTCTAGTTTGTCTAGTTCTATGTTCGGCCTGATATGGTTCTCAATCAGAGGCAGGTGTTCGTCATTGTCTCTGATTGGGAACCATATTTAGGTAGCCTGGGTTTCACTGTGTGTTTGTGGGTGATTGTTCCTGTCTATGTGTTTTTCACCAGATAGGCTGTTTTAGGTTTTCGTTACGTTCATCACGTTCTTTATTTTGTAGTGTTTGCATTGATTTGTGTTTTACGTTTGTTCATTAAAACATGGATCGCAATCTACACGCTGCATTTTGGTCCGACTCTCCTTCTCATACGGAAAACCGTTACAGAATCACCCACCACAAAAGGACCAAGCAGCGTGTCAACAGGCAGGAGCAGCGCGAGGAGAAGCGCAATAAGGATTTCTGGACATGGGAGGAAATCCTCGACGGGAGAGGACCCTGGGCTAAACCAGGGGAGTGTAGCCGCACTAAGGTGCAGCGGGAGAAGAAACAACAGGAACAGCCCAAGGAGGAGTACAGTATGGAGTATACTACTTGGGAGGAGATCGACAGGTGGGCGGCCGACCCAGGGAGAGTGCCGGAGCCCGCCTGGGATTCGCTGGAGCAGTGCGAGGAAGGTTATCAGAGAATGGAGTTGGCGAAGCAGGCACGGCGGCGCGGAAGGAAGCCCGAGAGGCAGCCCCAAAAATGTCTTGGGGGGGGGCTAACAGGGAGTATGGCTACGCCAGGTAGGAGACCTGGGCAGACTCCCTGTGCTTACCGGGGGGCTAGAGAGACCGGACAGGCACCGTGTTATGCAGTGGTGTGCACGGTGTCTCCAGTGCGGGTGCATAGCCCGGTGCGGTATATTCCAGCTCCGCGTGTCGGCCGGGCTAGATTGAGCGTCGAGCCTAATGCCATGAAGCCGGCTCTACGCAGCTGGTCCCCAGTGCGTCTCCTTGGGCCGGCTTACATGGCACCAGCCTTGCGCTCGGTGTCTCCGGTTCGCCTGCATAGCCCAGTGAGGGCTATTCCACCTCGCCGCACTGGCAGGGCGACCGTGAGCATTCAACCAGGTAAGGTTGGGCAGGCTCGGTGCTCAAGAGCTCCAGTGCGCCTGCACGGTCCGGTTTTTCCAGTACCACCTCCACACCCCAGCCCTCCGGTAGCAGCTCCCCGCACCAGGCTTCCTGTGCGTGTCCTCGGCCCAGTACCACCAGTGCCAGCACCACGCATCAGGCCTACAGTGCGCCTCGCCTGTCCAGCGCTGTCGGAGCCCTCCTCCTCTCCAGCGTTGTCGGAGTCTCCCGCCTGTTTAGCGCTGTTAGAGCCTTCCTTCTCTACAGCGCTGCCGGAGTCTCCCGCCTGTTCAGAACTGCCAGTTTGCAAAGAGCTGCCAGTTAGCATAGAGCTGCCAGTTAGCATAGAGCTGCCAGTTAGCATAGAGCTGCCAGTTAGCATAGAGCTGCCAGTCTGCAAGGAGCTGCCAGTCTGCAAGGAGCTGCCAGTCTGCAAGGAGCTGCCAGTCTGCATAGAGCTGCCAGTCTGCAAGGAGCTGCCAGTCTGCAAGGAGCCGCCAGAGCTGCCTGTCTGCAGGATGCCGCCAAAGCTGCCAGTCTGCAAGGAGCCGCCAGAGCTGCCAGTCTGCAAGGAGCCGCCAGAGCTGCCAGTTAGCATGGAGCAGCCAGGGCCGCCAGTCAGTATGGAGCAGCCAGGGCCGCCAGTCAGCATGGAGCAGCCAGGGCCGCCAGTCAGCATGGAGCAGCCAGGGCCGCCAGTCAGCATGGAGCAGCCAGTCAGCATGGAGCAGCCAGAGCAGCCAGTCAGCATGGAGCAGCCAGAGCTGCCAGTCAGCATGGAGCAGCCAGGGCCGCCAGTCAGCATGGAGCAGCCAGGGCCGCCAGTCAGCATGGAGCAGCCAGGGCCGCCAGTCAGCATGGAGCAGCCAGTCAGCATGGAGCAGCCAGTCAGCATGGAGCAGCCAGAGCAGCCAGTCAGCATGGAGCAGCCAGAGCTGCCAGTCAGCATGGAGCAGCCAGTCAGCATGGAGCTGCCAGTCAGCATGGAGCAGCCAGTCAGCATGGAGCAGCCAGAGCTGCCAGTCATCATGGAGCAGCCAGTCAGCATGGAGCAGCCAGAGCTGCCAGTCGACCAGACTCTCCCAGATCTGCCAGTCGACCAGACTCTTCCAGATCTGCCAGTTGACCAGACTCTTCCAGATCTGCCAGTCGTCCAGACTCTTCCAGATCTGCCAGTCGTCCAGACTCTTCCAGATCTGCCAGTCGTCCAGACTCTTCCAGATCTGCCAGTCGTCCAGACTCTTCCAGATCTGCCAGTCGACCAGACTCTTCCAGATCTGCCAGTCGACCAGACTCTTCCAGATCTGCCAGTCGACCAGACTCTTCCAGATCTGCCAGTCGACCAGACTCTTCCAGATCTGCCAGTCGACCAGACTCTTCCAGATCTGCCAGTCGTCCAGACTCTCTCAGATCTGCCAGTCGTCCAGATTCTCCCAGATCCGCCAGTCGACCAGATTCTCCCAGATCCGTCAGTCGACCAGATTCTCCCAGATCCGCCAGTCGACCAGATTCTCCCAGATCCGCCAGTCGACCAGATTCTTCCAGATCTGCTAGTCGACCAGGATCTGCTGAAACCGCCAGCCAGCCAGGTTCTGGTAGTTTCTACTACCTGCCTGGGCTTCCTCTCAGTGCTGAGCTTCTTCTCAGTGCTGAGCTTCCTCTCAGTGCTGAGCTACCCATCTGTCCCGAGTTACCTCTGTCCCGAGCTGTCCCTCTGTCCCATGTTATCATTGTGGTGGGTAACCTATTTAGGGACGTTTAGGAGGGGGATTAAAACTGTCATGGAGTGGGGTCCACGTCCAGCGCCAGAGCCGCCACCGCGGACAGATGCCCACCCAGACCCTCCCCTATAGGTTCAGGTTTTGCGGCCGGAGTCCGCACCTTGGGGGGGGGGTACTGTCACGCCCTGACCATAGTTTACTTTGTATTTTCTATGTTTTGATTGGTCAGGGTGTGATCTGAGTGGGCATTCTATGTTACATGTCTAGTTTGTCTAGTTCTATGTTCGGCCTGATATGGTTCTCAATCAGAGGCAGGTGTTCGTCATTGTCTCTGATTGGGAACCATATTTAGGTAGCCTGGGTTTCACTGTGTGTTTGTGGGTGATTGTTCCTGTCTATGTGTTTTTCACCAGATAGGCTGTTTTAGGTTTTCGTTACGTTCATCACGTTCTTTATTTTGTAGTGTTTGCATTGATTCGTGTTTTACGTTTGTTCATTAAAACATGGATCGCAATCTACACGCTGCATTTTGGTCCGACTCTCCTTCTCATACGGAAAACCGTTACATTAGTTCAGGATAGTTCAGGGTTTAGTTCAGGATAGTTCACCATTTAGTTCAGGATAGTTCACCATTTAGTTCAGCATAGTTCACCATTTAGTTCAGGATAGTTCAGGATTTAGTTCAGGATAGTTCACCATTTAGTTCAGGATTTAGTTCAGGATAGTTCACCATTTAGTTCAGGATTTAGTTCAGGATAGTTCACCATTTAGTTCAGGATTTAGTTCAGGATAGTTCACCATTTAGTTCAGGATTTAGTTCAGGATAGTTCACCATTTAGTTTAGGATTTAGTTCAGGATAGTTCAGTTAGTTAGTTCAGGATTTAGTTCAGGATAGTTCACCATTTAGTTCAGGATTTAGTTCAGGATTTAGTTTAGGATAGTTCAGGATTTAGTTCAGGATAGTACACGATTTAGTTCAGGATTTAGTTCAGGATAGTTCACCATTTAGTTCAGGATAGTTTAGGATAGTTCACCATTTAGTTAATGATTTAGTTCAGGATAGGTAAGGATTTAGAAACAAGTGCCTGTGCCTTGTGCATTTGAATTAGTGAACTAAACGCGTGAATAAAAAGGAGGTTTTTGGACATAAAGATTAACTTTATCGAAAAATGAACATTTATTGTCTACCATGGAGACCTGGGAGTGCCATCAGATGAAGATCATCAAAGGTAAGTGATTAATTGTAACGCTATTTCTGACTTTTGTGACACCTCTCCTTGGTTGGAAAATGGCTGTATGGGTTACTGTGGCTAGGCGCTGACCTAACATAATCGCATGGTGTGCTTTCGCCGTAAAGCCTTTTTTGAAATCGGACACTGTGGCTGGATTAACAAGAAGTTTATCTTTCAAATGGTGTAAAATACTTAAATGTTTGAGGAGTTTTAATTATGAGATTTTTGTTGTTTGAATTTGGCGCCCTGCAATTTCACTGGCGGTTGGCGAGGTGGGACCCTACCGTCCCACACATCACAGAGAAGTTAACTTTTCTTTTGAAGACTTTTGAGAGGCAGGGCGGGATGGATATAGGTCTATAACAGTTTGGGTCTAGAGTGTCACCCTTTTTGAAGAGGGGGATGACCACGGCAGCTTTCCAATCTTTAGGGATCTTGGACGATACAAAAGAGAGGTTGAACAGACTGGTAATAGGGGTTGCAACAATGGCGGCGGATCATTTTAGAAAGAGAGGGTCCAGATTGTCTAGCCCAGCTGATTTGTACGGGTCCAGGTTTTGCAGCTCTTTCAGAACATCTGCTATCTGGATTTGGGTGGGGAGGCTTGTGCAAGTAGCTGCGTGGGGTGCGGAGCTGTTGGTTGGGGTAGCCAGGAGGAAAGCATGGCCAGCCGTAGAGAAATGCTGAAATTCTCGATTATAGTGAATTTATCAGTGGTGACTGTGTCGTCTAGCCTCAGTTCAGTGGGCAGCTGGGAGGAGGTGCTCTTATTCTCCATGGACTTTACTGTGTCCCAAAACATTTTGGAGTTAGAGCTATGGATGCAAATTTCTGTTTGAAAAAGCTAGTCTTTGCTTTCCTGACTGATTGTGTCTATTGTTCTATTGGTTCCTGACTTCCCTGAAAAGTTGCATATCGCGGGCAGTATTCGATGCTATTGCAGTCCGCCACAGGATGTTTTTGTGCTGGTCGAGGGCAGTCAGGTCTGCAGTGAACCAAGGGCTATATCTGTTCTTAGGTCTACATTTTTTGAAAGGGGCATGCTTATTTAAGATGGTGAGGAAATTACTTTTAAAGAACGACTAAGCATCCTCGACTGACGGGATGAGGTCAATATCCTTCCAGGATACCCGGGCCAGGCCGATTAGAATGGGCTACTCACATAAGTGTTTTAGGGAGCGTTGACAGTGATGAGGGGTGGTTGTTCGACTGCAGACCCATAGTGGATGCAGGCAATGAGGCAGTGATCGCTGAGATCCTGATTGAAAACAGCAGAGGTGTATTTGGAGGGCAAATTGGTCAGGATAATATCTGTGAGGGTGCCCATGTTTACGGATTTAGGGTTGTACCTGGTGGGTTCCTTGATAATTTGTGTGATACTGAGAGCATCTAGCTTAGATTGTAGGACTGCCGGGGTGTTAAGCATATCCCAGTTTAGGTCACTGAACAGAATGAACTCTGAAGATAGATGGGGGGCAATCAATTCACATATGGTGTCCAGGGCACAGCTGGGAGCTGAGGGGGGGTCTATAATAGGCGACAACAGTGAGAGACTTATTTCTGGAGAGATTCATTTTTAAAATTAGAAGCTCGAACTGTTTGGGCATAGACCTGTAAAGGGTGCGTGTTGGTGGCAGGGAAGTCAGGAGAACGAACTTGTTATAAACAGAGTTGTTTAATAAGTGCTGACAAAACTCCAAAAAACAAAATATACAAAACAACAAAAGTGGGAACAAAACCCGTCCACATAACTAGCACATCACATACAATCTCTGACAAGGACATGAGGGGAAACAGAGGGTCAAATACACAACATGTAAGGGATGGAATTGGAAGGAAGAGATGTGAAGCAGGTGTGAAGGAAGACAAGACAAAACCAATGGAAAATGAAAAAAATGGATCAGTGATGGATAGAAGGTCGGTGACGTCAACCGCCGAACACCGCCCGAACAAGGAGAGGGACCGTCTTCGGCGGAAGTCGTGACAAGACCTGGGAATTATGACAGAACATTGCAGGCTATCTCTGGAGTAGATTGCAACTCCTCCCCCTTTGGCAGTTCTATCTTGACAGAAAATGTTGTAGTTGGGTATGGAAATCTCAGAATTTTTGGTGGCCTTCCTAAACCAGGATTCAGACATGGCAAGGACATGAGGGTTGGCAGAGTGTGCTAAAGCAGTGAGTAAAACAAACTAGGGAGGAGGCTTCTGATGTTAACATGCATGAAACCAAGGCCTTTTTTGATTACAGAAGTCAACAAATGAGAGTGCCTGGGGGCACGCAGGGCCTGGGTTAACCTCTACATCACCTGAGGAACAGAGGAGGAGTAGGATGCTAAAGGCTAGCAAAACTGGTCATCTAGTGCATTAAGGACAGAGAATAAAAGGAGCAGATTTCTGGCCGTGGTAGAATAGATTCAGGGCATAATGTGCAGACAGGGGTATGGTGGGGTGCGGATACAGCGGAGGTAAGCCCAGGCACTGAGTGATGATAAGAGATGTTGCATCTGTGGACATGCTAGTTATGCTGGGTGAGGTCACCGCATGTGTGGGAGGTGGGACAAAGGAGGTATCTGAGGCATGTTGAGTGGGAATAGGGGCTCCACAGTAAACTAAAACAATGATAACTATCCTAAACAACAGTATACAAGGCATATTGACATTTGAGAGAGACATAAAGCGAGGCATAAAGCAATCCCAGGTGTTGATTGGGAGAGCTAGCTAAGACAACAACAGCTAATCAGCTAAGACAACAACAACAGGTAAAATGGCGATGAATGGGCAGAGAGGATCGGTTAACTACACACAGGGCCTGAGTTTGGGGCTGGGAACAACAGATAAACAAAATGGAGGACCGTGATTAATGAACAGTCCAGCAGGCATCAGCTATGTAGCCAAGTGATCATAGGATCCGGTAAACAGCAACAGATGGAGCAGGGAAGTCGCGGGGTAGTCGTTACTACACTAGCACGCGGGAGACACAGCGTTTAAAGTTAGCAGGCCGGGGTTATTAGAAGCTTCTGCTCCGACATCTGGCAAAGTCTGGTTGAGGGCACAGCGGATGGAGTTACAGATGACGAAAGAGGTATTGTAGTTGTAGTAATTTTGTTTGCTAGCCGGGAGATGCGCCTGGCTCGCGGCTAACTGGTGCTAGCTTCGGGGCAGGGGTTTTAGCCACTATTTATTTATTTTTTTTATTTTTATTTCACCTTTATTTAACCAGGTAGGCTAGTTGAGAACAAGTTCTCATTTGCAACTGCGACCTGGCCAAGATAAGGCATAGCAGTGTGAACAGACAACACAGAGTTACACATGGAGTAAACAATTAACAAGTCAATAACACAGTAGAAAAAAGGGGAGTCTATATATACATTGTGTGCAAAAGGCATGAGAAGGTAGGCAAATAATTACAATTATGCAGATTAACACTGGAGTGATAAATGATCAGATGGTTATGTAAAGGTAGAGATAGAGATATTGGTGTGCAAAAGAGCAGAAAAATAAATAAATAAAAACAGTATGGGGATGAGGTAGGTGAAAATGGGTGGGCTATTTACCAATAGACTATGTACAGCTGCAGCGATCGGTTAGCTGCTCAGATAGCAGATGTTTGAAGTTGGTGAGGGAGATAAAAGTCTCCAACTTCAGCGATTTTTGCAATTCGTTCCAATCACAGGCAGCAGAGAACTGGAACGAAAGGCGGCCAAATGAGGTGTTGGCTTTAGGGATGATCAGTGAGATACACCTGCTGGAGCGCGTGCTACGGATGGGTGTTGCCATCGTAACCAGTGAACTGAGATAAGGCGGAGCTTTACCTAGCATGGACTTGTAGATGACCTGGAGCCAGTGGGTCTGGCGACGAATATGTAGCGAGGGCCAGCCGACTAGAGCATACAAGTCGCAGTGGTGGGTGGTATAAGGTGCTTTAGTGACAAAACGGATGGCACTGTGATAAACTGCATCCAGTTTGCTGAGTAGAGTGTTGGAAGCAATTTTGTAGATGACATCGCCGAAGTCGAGGATCGGTAGGATAGTCAGTTTTACTAGGGTAAGTTTGGCGGCGTGAGTGAAGGAGGCTTTGTTGCGGAATAGAAAGCCGACTCTTGATTTGATTTTCGATTGGAGATGTTTGATATGGGTCTGGAAGGAGAGTTTAGAGTCTAGCCAGACACCTAGGTACTTATAGATGTCCACATATTCAAGGTCGGAACCATCCAGGGTGGTGATGCTGGTCAGGCGTGCGGGTGCAGGCAGCGAACGGTTGAAAAGCATGCATTTGGTTTTACTAGCGTTTAAGAGCAGTTGGAGGCCACGGAAGGAGTGCTGTATGGCATTGAAGCTCGTTTGGAGGTTAGATAGCACAGTGTCCAAGGACGGGCCGGAAGTATATAGAATGGTGTCGTCTGCGTAGAGGTGGATCAGGGAATCGCCCGCAGCATGAGAAACATCATTGATATATACAGAGAAAAGAGTCGGCCCGAGAATTGAACCCTGTGGCACCCCCATAGAGACTGTAGCCACCTTAGCCACTATAGCCACTCGATAGCAGCTAGCTAGCAGCGATGATCCAATGCAAAGGACCAGAGCTTACGGCAGGGATCAGGTGGAGTAGTGGATTCTAGCCGTGTTGGGGTAGAGTCCGGGAGGTGATCACTGAGTAGGCCGGGAGGTGGGCCTGGCTCAGGGCTAGCTTCGTGGCTGGGTCACGCGGTGGCAGCTAGCTAGCTGTGATGATCAGGAGTAAAGGTCCAGGGTTTACGGCAGGAATCCGGCGTTGTAGTGTAGAAAACAGTCCGATACTGGCAAGCTGGCAAGTATTATCCAGGCTAAAAAAACAACGTCTGGTGTCTGTGCAGAAGGTAAAGGCCGCTAGCAGTGGCTGACAATGACTAAATAGCTAGTAGCTAGTTAGTTGGTTAGCCTCTGATGGCTAGCTTCTGATGGAGGTTCTAGCTATAAGGTCTAAAAAATAGCGGATCCATATCACATTGGGTGAGGCGGGTTACTGGAAGGTATATTTAATAAAAAAAAATGGAAAAGAGATTGAAAATAAATTGAAATATATACAAAAAAAAGACTAAAAATACAAAAAGTACACGAGAGGACGACAAAACAGGTCTGCACTGCTACGCCATGTTGCGTCACACTGGACGCAGAGACAAAAAGGGTATCCACAAGCTCATCTGACTCTGGGTCAGTGGACAAAGGGCCTCATCTGACTCTGGGTCAGTGGATAAAGGGCCTCATCTGACTCTGGGTCAGTAGATAAAGGGCCTCATCTGACTCTGGGTCAGTAGATAAAGGGCCTCATCTGACTCTGGGTCAGTAGACAAAGGGCCTCATCTGACTCTGGGTCAGTAGATAAAGGACCTCATCTGACTCTGGGTCAGTAGATAAAGGACCTCATCTGACTCTGGGTCAGTAGACAAAGGGCCTCATCTGACTCTGGGTCAGTAGATAAAGGACCTCATCTGACTCTGGGTCAGTAGATAAAGGGCCTCATCTGACTCTGGGTCAGTAGACAAAGGGCCTCATCTGACTCTGGGTCAGTAGACAAAGGGCCTCATCTGACTCTGGGTCAGTAGACAAAGGGCCTCATCTGACTCTGGGTCAGTAGATAAAGGACCTCATCTGACTCTGGGTCAGTAGACAAAGGGCCTCATCTGACTCTGGGTCAGTAGATAAAGGACCTCATCTGACTCTGGGTCAGTAGATAAAGGGCCTCATCTGACTCTGGGTCAGTAGACAAAGGGCCTCATCTGACTCTGGGTCAGTAGATAAAGGACCTCATCTGACTCTGGGTCAGTAGACAAAGGGCCTCATCTGACTCTGGGTCAGTAGATAAAGGGCCTCATCTGACTCTGGGTCAGTAGATAAAGGGCCTCATCTGACTCTGGGTCAGTAGACAAAGGGCCTCATCTGACTCTGGGTCAGTAGACAAAGGGCCTCATCTGACTCTGGGTCAGTAGATAAAGGACCTCATCTGACTCTGGGTCAGTAGACAAAGGGCCTCATCTGACTCTGGGTCAGTAGATAAAGGACCTCATCTGACTCTGGGTCAGTAGACAAAGGGCCTCATCTGACTCTGGGTCAGTAGATAAAGGACCTCATCTGACTCTGGGTCAGTAGACAAAGGGCCTCATCTGACTCTGGGTCAGTAGACAAAGGGCCTCATCTGACTCTGGGTCAGTAGACAAAGGGCCTCATCTGACTCTGGGTCAGTAGACAAAGGGCCTCATCTGACTCTGGGTCAGTAGATAAAGGACCTCATCTGACTCTGGGTCAGTAGACAAAGGACCTCATCTGACTCTGGGTCAGTAGACAAAGGGCCTCATCTGACTCTGGGTCAGTAGATAAAGGACCTCATCTGACTCTGGGTCAGTAGACAAAGGGCCTCATCTGACTCTGGGTCAGTAGATAAAGGACCTCATCTGACTCTGGGTCAGTAGACAAAGGACCTCATCTGACTCTGGGTCAGTAGACAAAGGGCCTCATCTGACTCTGGGTCAGTAGACAAAGGGCCTCATCTGACTCTGGGTCAGTAGACAAAGGGCCTCATCTGACTCTGGGTCAGTAGACAAAGGGCCTCATCTGACTCTGGGTCAGTAGACAAAGGGCCTCATCTGACTCTGGGTCAGTAGACAAAGGACCTCATCTGACTCTGGGTCAGTAGACAAAGGGCCTCATCTGACTCTGGGTCAGTAGACAAAGGACCTCATCTGACTCTGGGTCAGTAGACAAAGGGCCTCATCTGACTCTGGGTCAGTAGACAAAGGACCTCATCTGACTCTGGGTCAGTAGACAAAGGGCCTCATCTGACTCTGGGTCAGTAGATAAAGGACCTCATCTGACTCTGGGTCAGTAGACAAAGGACCTCATCTGACTCTGGGTCAGTAGACAAAGGGCCTCATCTGACTCTGGGTCGATAGATAAAGGGCCTCATCTGACTCTGGGTCAGTGGATAAAGGGCCTCATCTGATTGTTGGTGTGTACTATATAATCAGACTGTTCTGTTGGTGTGTACTACATAATCAGACTGTTCTGTTGGTGTGTACTATATAATCAGACTGTTTTGTTGGTGTGTACTATATAATCAGACTGTTCTGTTGGTGTGCACTATATAATCAGACTGTTCTGTTGGTGTGTACTATATAATCAGACTGTTCTGTTGGTGTGTACTACATAATCAGACTGTTGGTGTGTACTATATAATCAGACTGTTCTGTTGTTGTGTACTATATAATCAGACTGTTGGTGTGTACTATATAATCAGACTGTTCTGTTGGTGTGTACTATATAATCAGACTGTTCTGTTGGTGTGTACTACATAATCAGACTGTTGGTGTGTACTATATAATCAGACTGTTCTGTTGGTGTGTACTACATAATCAGACTGTTGGTGTGTACTATATAATCAGACTGTTCTGTTGGTGTGTACTATATAATCAGACTGTTCCGTTGGTGTGTCCTATATAATCAGACTGTTCTGTTGGTGTGTACTACATAATCAGACTGTTGGTGTGTACTATATAATCAGACTGTTCCGTTGGTGTGTACTATATAATCAGACTGTTCCGTTGGTGTGTACTATATAATCAGACTGTTCTGTTGGTGTGTACTACATAATCAGACTGTTGGTGTGTACTATATAATCAGACTGTTCTGTTGGTGTGTACTATATAATCAGACTGTTCCGTTGGTGTGTACTATATAATCAGACTGATGAGTTGCTCAGGGATAATGAACACATTGTTACTCAGTGTCAGGGATAATGAACACATTGTTGCTCAGTGTCAGGGATAATGAACACATTGTTGCTCAGTGTGTCAGGGATAATGAACACATTGTTACTCAGTGTCGGGGATAATGAACACATTGTTACTCAGTGTGTCAGGGATAATGAACACATTGTTGCTCAGTGTGTCAGGGATAATGAACACATTGTTACTCAGTGTGTCAGGGATAATGAACACATTGTTACTCAGTGTCAGGGATAATGAACACATTGTTACTCAGTGTGTCAGGGATAATGAACACATTGTTACTCAGTGTCAGGGATAATGAACACATTGTTACTCAGTGTGTCAGGGATAATGAACACATTGTTACTCAGTGTCAGGGATAATGAACACATTGTTACTCAGTGTCAGGGATAATGAACACATTATTGCTCAGTGTGTCAGGGATAATGAACACATTGTTACTCAGTGTCAGGGATAATGAACACATTGTTACTCAGTGTGTCATGGATAATGAACACATTGAATACTGACTAACGTAATGAAAGACTCATTGGGCTCCAGCAACATGGCCTCTCCCTCTCCAGACCTTTCGGCACAGATGACACAGCGTGTTGTGTGTGAGTGAGTTGGCACTGTGTGGCGTGTCCTTTACAGCTGTCGCTACCTGCCCACCTCTCCTCTCCCTGTCCCCCCATACTCCTCTTCTTTCCCTGTGCCTGCCCACCTCTCCCCCTCCAGTCAGTCCCCACAGCTGTAGAACAGAGCTGTGTCTGTCCTGGTCTCTGGCTCAGCTGGTAATCTTAAACTCCTGAGAAGGAGGAAGTGATCCTTGGCAAAGACCCAGGCAGGACCAGACCCCCCTGGGTTCAAATACTACTCAACACGTTACCTTCAGTGTTTTCTCTGGCCTGTCTGGGGTGTTTTCTCTGACCTGTCTGGGGTGTTTTCTCTGGCCTGTCTGGGGTGTTTTCTCTGGCCTGTCTGGGGTGTTTTCTCTGGCCTGTCTGGGGTGTTTTCTCTGGCCTGTCTGGGGTGTTTTCTCTGGCCTGTCTGGGGTGTTTTCTCTGGCCTGTCTGGGGTGTTTTCTCTGGCCTGTCTGGGGTGTTTTCTCTGGCCTGTCTGGGGTGTTTTCTCTGGCCTGTCTGGGGTGTTTTCTCTGGCCTGTCTGGGGTGTTTTCTCTGACCTGTCTGGTGTGTTTTCTCTGACCTGTCTGGGGTGTTTTCTCTGGCCTGTCTGGGGTGTTTTCTCTGGCCTGTCTGGGGTGTTTTCTCTGACCTGTCTGGGGTGTTTTCTCTGGCCTGTCTGGGGTGTTTTCTCTGGCCTGTCTGGGGTGTTTTCTCTGACCTGTCTGGGGTGTTTTCTCTGGCCTGTCTGGGGTGTTTTCTCTGACCTGTCTGGGGTGTTTTCTCTGGCCTGTCTGGGGTGTTTTCTCTGGCCTGTCTGGGGTGTTTTCTCTGGCCTGTCTGGGGTGTTTTCTCTGGCCTGTCTGGGGTGTTTTCTCTGGCCTGTCTGGGGTGTTTTCTCTGGCCTGTCTGGGGTGTTTTCTCTGGCCTGTCTGGGGTGTTTTCTCTGGCCTGTCTGGGGTGTTTTCTCTGGCCTGTCTGGGGTGTTTTCTCTGACCTGTCTGGTGTGTTTTCTCTGACCTGTCTGGGGTGTTTTCTCTGGCCTGTCTGGGGTGTTTTCTCTGACCTGTCTGGGGTGTTTTCTCTGGCCTGTCTGGGGTGTTTTCTCTGACCTGTCTGGGGTGTTTTCTCTGGCCTGTCTGGGGTGTTTTCTCTGGCCTGTCTGGGGTGTTTTCTCTGACCTGTCTGGGGTGTTTTCTCTGGCCTGTCTGGGGTGTTTTCTCTGGCCTGTCTGGGGTGTTTTCTCTGGCCTGTCTGGGGTGTTTTCTCTGGCCTGTCTGGGGTGTTTTCTCTGGCCTGTCTGGGGTGTTTTCTCTGGCCTGTCTGGGGTGTTTTCTCTGACCTGTCTGGGGTGTTTTCTCTGGCTTGTCTGGGGTGTTTTCTCTGGCCTGTCTGGGGTGTTTTCTCTGGCCTGTCTGGGGTGTTTTCTCTGGCCTGTCTGGGGTGTTTTCTCTGGCCTGTCTGGGGTGTTTTCTCTGGCCTGTCTGGGGTGTTTTCTCTGGCCTGTCTGGGGTGTTTTCTCTGGCCTGTCTGGGGTGTTTTCTCTGGCCTGTCTGGGGTGTTTTCTCTGGCCTGTCTGGGGTGTTTTCTCTGGCCTGTCTGGGGTGTTTTCTCTGACCTGTCTGGGGTGTTTTCTCTGGCCTGTCTGGGGTGTTTTCTCTGGCCTGTCTGGGGTGTTTTCTCTGGCCTGTCTGGGGTGTCAGATGAGGGGGGTTGGCAGTTTTGGGACTATTCTATTGGTCCTACTAAACCAGTCAAGCACTCAATCAAACACAGACAAAAGTACTTTAAAATTATTTTCAATTGTATTTGAACCCAGATCTGCCACCAGACCTCTCCAGCCTCCAGTCGTCTCTTCATGTATACAACAGTCCCAGTCATGGTGCTCTGCTCTACTCTGATCTGGACGTTACTCTGCTCTGGGCTCAACTCTGATCTACTCCGCTCTGGGCTTTACTCTAATCTGCTCTGGGCTCTACTCTGCTCTGGGCTCTACTCTGCTCTGGGCTCTACTCTGCTCTGCTCTGGACTCTGATCTGGGCTCTACTCTGCTCTGCTCTGGGCTCTACTCTGCTATGGGCTCTACTCTGCTCTGGGCTCTAGTCTGCTCTGGACTCTCTCTACTCTGCTCTGGGCTTTACTCTGCCCTGGGCTCTACTCTGCTCTGTGCTCTACTCTGCTCTGGGCTCTACTCTACTCTGCTCTGGGCTCTACTCTGCTCTGGGCTCTACTCTACTCTGCTCTGGGCACTACTCTGCTCTGGGCTCTACTCTGGGCTCTATTCAACTCTGGGCTCTATTCTGCTCTTCTCTGAACTCTACTTTGGGCTCTACTCTGCTCTGTTATGCTCTGGGCTCTACTTTTCTCTTCTCTGCTTTGCTCTGCCCTGGGCTCTACTTTTCTTTTCTCTAGGCTCTACTTTGCTTTTCTTTGGGCTCTACTTTGCTATTCTCTGGGCTCTACTCTGATCTGGGCTCTACTCTGATCTGGGTTGTACTCTGCTCTGGGCTCTACTCTGCTCTGCTCTGGACTCTGATCTGGGCTCTACTCTGCTCTGCTCTGGGCTCTACTCTGCTATGGGCTCTACTCTGCTCTGGGCTCTAGTCTGCTCTGGACTCTCTCTACTCTGCTCTGGGCTTTACTCTGCCCTGGGCTCTACTCTGCTCTGTGCTCTACTCTGCTCTGGGCTCTACTCTACTCTGCTCTGGGCTCTACTCTGCTCTGGGCTCTACTCTACTCTGCTCTGGGCACTACTCTGCTCTGGGCTCTACTCTGGGCTCTATTCAACTCTGGGCTCTATTCTGCTCTTCTCTGAACTCTACTTTGGGCTCTACTCTGCTCTGTTATGCTCTGGGCTCTACTTTTCTCTTCTCTGCTTTGCTCTGCCCTGGGCTCTACTTTTCTTTTCTCTAGGCTCTACTTTGCTTTTCTTTGGGCTCTACTTTGCTATTCTCTGGGCTCTACTCTGATCTGGGCTCTACTCTGATCTGGGTTGTACTCTGTTCTCTTATGCTCTGGGGTATGCTCTGCTCTGGGTTGTACTCTGCTCTGGTCTCTATTCTGTTCTTCTCTGAACTTGACTCTACTCTGGGCTCTGCTCTGGGCTCTACTCTGCTCTGGGCTCTGCTCTGGGCTCTACTCTGCTCTGGGCTCTACTCTGGGCTCTAATCAGTTCTGGGCTCTACTCTGCTCTGGACTCTACTCTGCTCTGGGCTCTACTCTGCTCTGAGCTCTGCTCTGGGCTCTACTCTGCTCTGGACTCTACTCTGCTCTGGGCTCTACTCAGTTCTGGGCTCTGCTCCGGGCTCTACTCAGTTCTGGGCTCTACTCTGGGCTCTACTCAGTTCTAGGCTCTACTCTGAGCTCTACTCTGCTCTGGGCTCTGCTCTGGGCCCTACTCTGCTCTGGGCTCTACTCTGGGCTCTAATCAGTTCTGGGCTCTGCTCTGGGCTCTAATCTGCTCTGGGCTCTACTCAATTCTGGGCTCTACTCTGGGCTCTACTCAGTTCTGGGCTCTGCTCTGGGCTCTACTCTGCTCTGGGCTCTACTCTTGGCTCTAATCAATATTTGACTTCGTTTGACCATTGCATTGGAAAATGAGCTACTGTGTAAATACTGCAATGTGGGTTGGTTTGAATTGAGCCGCTAATCTTCAATTGATTGCATTTTTCTCCCCAACACAATAACACAATAAATCCCATGGGGGATTGGAACTCACAATACATCCCATGCGGGATTGGACCTCACAATACATCCCATGGGGGATTGGACCTCACAATACATCCCATGGGGGATTGGAACTCAGAACACATGCCATGGGGGATTGGAATTTACACCGCTAGTGGCAATAGATGTCAGGACCTTACCGCTGTGAGCTAACTGGTCAGAACTGGTCAGGACCTTACTGCTGTGAGCTAACTGGTCAGAACTGGTCAGGACCTTACCGCTGTGAGCTAACTGGCCAGAACTGTTCAGGACCTCACTGCTGTGAGCTAACTGGTCAGAACTGGTCAGGACCTTACTGCTGTGAGCTAACTGAGCCTTACTGCTGTGAGCTAACTGGTCAGGACTGGTCAGGACCTTACTGCTGTGAGCTAACTGGTCAGGACCTTACTGCTGTGAACTAACTGGTCAGAACCGTACTGCTGTGAGCTAACTGGTCAGAACTGGTCAGGACCGTACTGCTGTGAGCTAACTGGTCAGGACCTTAATGCTGTGAGATAACTGGTCAGGACTGGTCAGGACCGTACTGCTGTGAGCTAACTGGTCAGGACCTTACTGCTGTGTGCCAACTGGTCAGGACCGTACTGCTGTGAGCTAACTGGTCAGAACTGGTCAGGATCGTACTGCTGTGAGCTAACTGGTCAGAACTGGTCAGGACCTTACTGCTGTGAGCTAACTGGTCAGAACTGGTCAGGACCTTACTGCTGTGAGCTAACTGGTCAGGACCTTACTGCTGTGAGCTAACTGGTCAGGACCTTACTGCTGTGAGCTAACTGGTCAGGACTGGTCAGAGCCTTACTGCTGTGAGCTAACTGGCCAGAACTGGTCAGGACCGTACTGCTGTGAGCTATCTGGTCAGGACTTTACTGCTGTGTGCCAACTGGTCAGGACCGTACTGCTGTGAGCTAACTGGTCAGAACTGGTCAGGACCGTACTGCTGTGAGCTAACTGGTCAGAACTGGTCAGGACCTTACTGCTGTGAGCTAACTGGTCAGAACTGGTCAGGACCTTACTGCTGTGAGCTAACTGGTCAGGACCTTACTGCTGTGAGCTAACTGGTCAGGACCTTACTGCTGTGAGCTAACTGGTCAGGACCTTACTGCTGTGAGCTAACTGGTCAGGACTGGTCAGAGCCTTACTGCTGTGAGCTAACTGGCCAGAACTGGTCAGGACCGTACTGCTGTGAGCTATCTGGTCAGGACTTTACTGCTGTGTGCCAACTGGTCAGGACCGTACTGCTGTGAGCTAACTGGTCAGAACTGGTCAGGACCGTACTGCTGTGAGCTAACTGGTCAGAACTGGTCAGGACCTTACTGCTGTGAGCTAACTGGTCAGAACTGGTCAGGACCTTACTGCTGTGAGCTAACTGGTCAGGACCTTACTGCTGTGAGCTAACTGGTCAGAACTGGTCAGGACCTTACTGCTGTGAGCTAACTGGTCAGAACTGGTCAGGACCTTACTGCTGTGAGCTAACTGGTCAGAACTGGTCAGGACCTTACTGCTGTGAGCTAACTGGTCAGAACTGGTCAGGACCTTACCGCTGTGAGCTAACTGGTCAGAACTGGTCAGGACCTTACTGCTGTGAGCTAACTGGTCAGGACCTTACTGCTGTGAGCTAACTGGTCAGAACTGGTCAGGACCTTACTGCTGTGAGCTAACTGGTCAGAACTGGTCAGGACCTTACTGCTGTGAGCTAACTGGTCAGAACTGGTCAGGACCTTACTGCTGTGAGCTAACTGGTCAGAACTGGTCAGGACCTTACTGCTGTGAGCTAACTGGTCAGAACTGGTCAGGACCTTACTGCTGTGAGCTAACTGGTCAGAACTGGTCAGGACCTTACTGCTGTGAGCTAACTGGTCAGAACTGGTCAGGACCTTACTGCTGTGAGCTAACTGAGCCTTACTGCTGTGAGCTAACTGGTCAGGACCTTACTGCTGTGAGCTAACTGGTCAGAACTGGTCAGGACCTTACCGCTGTGAGCTAACTGAGCCTTACTGCTGTGAGCTAACTGGTCAGGACCTTACTGCTGTGAGCTAACTGGTCAGAACTGGTCAGGACCTTACTGCTGTGAGCTAACTGGTCAGAACTGGTCAGGACCTTACTGCTGTGAGCTAACTGGTCAGGACTGGTCAGGACCGTACTGCTGTGAGCTAACTGGTCAGGACCTTACTGCTGTGTGCCAACTGGTCAGGACCGTACTGCTGTGAGCTAACTGGTCAGAACTGGTCAGGACCTTACTGCTGTGAGCTAACTGGTCAGGACCTTACTGCTGTGAACTAACTGGTCAGGACCGTACTGCTGTGAGCTAACTGGTCAGAACTGGTCAGGACCTTACTGCTGTGAGCTAACTGGTCAGGACCTTACTGCTGTGAGCTAACTGGTCAGGACCTTGCTGCTGTGAGCTAACTGGTCAGTACTGGTCAGAACTGGTCAGGACCTTACTGCTGTGAGCTAACTGGCCAGAACTGAATTTGCTAGCAATGCACATCATTTAATGATCAGAGCGTGCAGGTGGACTTCTGGTATGTGTACTGGGTCAGGTACAGCTACGTTCACCCACCCCCCAAATAAATAATAATGAGCAATTCCCCCACCCATAAACATTTTTAAAAGTTGAAGGAGTACCTAGCCCCCTACTTACCTCCCTACCTATCTACCTACCTATCTACCTACCTATCTACCTACCTACCTACCTCCCTACCTACCTACCTACCAACCTACCTACCTACCTACCTACCTACCTACCTACCTATCTACCTACCTACCTACCTACCTACCTACCTACCTACCTACCTACCTACCTACCTACCTACCTACCTACCTACCTACCTACCTATCTACCTACCTGCCTGCCTACCTACTTACCTACCTACCTACCTACCTACCTACCTACCTACCTACCTACCTACCTACCTACCTACCTACCTACCTCACCTACCTACCTACCTACCTACCTACCTACCTACCTACCTACCTACCTACCTACCTACCTACCTACCTACCTCCCTCCCTTCCTACCTAGCTACCTGCCTACCTACTTACCTCCCTACCGACCTACCTACTTACCTACCTACCTCCCTACCTACCTACCTAGCTACCTACCTACTTACCTCCCTACCGACCTACCTACTTACTTACCTACCTACCTACCTACCTACCTGGGAGGGTGTGGTATTTCACTAGATACAGGCTGATGATCAGGGCTGATGATCAGGGCTGATGATCAGGGTGTGGTATTTCACTAGATACAGGCTGATGGTCAGGGCTGATGATCAGGGTGTGGTATTTCCCTAGATACAGGCTGATGGTCAGGGCTGGTGATCAGGGTGTAGTATTTCACTAGATACAGGCTGATGACCAGGGCTGATGATCAGGGCTGATGATCAGGGTGTGGTATTTCCCTAGATACAGGCTGATGATCAGGGCTGGTGATCAGGGTGTAGTATTTCCCTAGATACAGGCTGATGATCAGGACTGGTGATCAGGGTGTAGTATTTCATTAAATACAGGCTGATGATCAGGGCTGATGATCAGGGTGTGGTATTTCACTAGATACAGGCTGATGGTCAGGGCTGGTGATCAGGGTGTAGTATTTCCCTAGATACAGGCTGATGGTCAGGGCTGATGATCAGGGTGTAGTATTTCACTAGATACAGGCTGATGGTCAGGGCTGATGATCAGGGTGTAGTATTTCACTAGATACAGGCTGATGATCAGGGCTGATGATCAGGGCTGATGATCAGGGTGTAGTATTTCACTAGATACAGGCTGATGATCAGGGCTGATGATCAGGGTGTGGTATTTCCCTAGATACAGGCTGATGGTCAGGGCTGGTGATCAGGGTGTAGTATTTCCCTAGATACAGGCTGATGATCAGGGCTGATGATCAGGGTGTGGTATTTCCCTAGATACAGGCTGATGATCAGGGCTGATGATCAGGGTGTGGTATTTCCCTAGATACAGGCTGATGATCAGGGCTGATGATCAGGGTGTGGTATTTCACTAGATACAGGCTGATGATCAGGGCTGATGATCAGGGTGTAGTATTTCACTAGATACAGGCTGATGGTCAGGGCTGATGATCAGGGCTGATGATCAGGGCTGATGATCAGGGTGTGGTATTTCCCTAGATACAGGCTGATGATCAGGGCTGATGATCAGGGTGTGGTATTTCACTAGACACAGGCTGATGATCAGGGTGTAGTATTTCCCTAGATACAGGCTGATGATCAAGGCTGGTGATCAGGGCTGATGATCAGGGTGTGGTATTTCACTAGATACAGGCTGATGATCAGGGCTGATGATCAGGGTGTGGTATTTCCCTAGATACAGGCTGGTGATCAGGGCTGATGATCAGGGTGTGGTATTTCCCTAGATACAGGCTGATTATCAGGGCTGATGATCAGGGTGTAGTATTTCACTAGATACAGGCTGATGGTCAGGGTGTGGTATTTCACTAGATACAGGCTGATGATCAGGGTGTGGTATTTCACTAGATACAGGCTGATGATCAGGGCTGATGATCAGGGTGTAGTATTTCACTAGATACAGGCTGATGATCAGGGCTGATGATCAGGGTGTGGTATTTCCCTAGATACAGGCTGGTGATCAGGGCTGATGATCAGGGTGTGGTATTTCCCTAGATACAGGCTGATGATCAGGGCTGATGATCAGGGTGTAGTATTTCACTAGATACAGGCTGATGATCAGGGTGTGGTATTTCACTAGATACAGGCTGATGATCAGGGCTGATGATCAGGGTGTAGTATTTCACTAGATACAGGCTGATGATCAGGGTGTGGTATTTCCCTAGATACAGGCTGATGATCAGGGTGTAGTATTTCCCTAGATACAGGCTGATGGTCAGGGCTGATGATCAGGGTGTGGTATTTCCCTAGATACAGGTTGATGATCAGGGCTGATGATCAGGGTGTGGTATTTCCCTAGATACAGGCTGATGATCAGGGCTGATGATCAGGGTGTGGTATTTCACTAGATACAGGCTGATGGTCAGGGCTGATGATCAGGGTGTGGTATTTCCCTAGATACAGGCTGATGATCAGGGCTGGTGATCAGGGTGTAGTATTTCACTAGATACAGGCTGATGGTCAGGGCTGATGATCAGGGCTGATGATCAGGGCTGATGATCAGGGTGTGGTATTTCACTAGATACAGGCTGATGATCAGGGCTGATGATCAGGGCTGATGATCAGGGTGTGGTATTTCACTAGATACAGGCTGATGGTCAGGGCTGATGATCAGGGTGTGGTATTTCCCTAGATACAGGCTGATGGTCAGGGCTGATGATCAGGGTGTGGTATTTCACTAAATACAGGCTGATGATCCGTTGTGGGTTGTTACAGCAGCAGGCTGGGTTATGGTATGGGTCGTTACAGCAGCAGGCTGGGTTATGGTGTGGATCGTTACAGAGCTTTTGGAGATTAGAGGGTGAGGGTCACTCCCTCTCTGGCTGGATCTGAGAGCTGTTGGAGATTAGAGGGTGAGGGTCACTCCCTCTCTGGCTGGATCGGAGAGCTGTTGGAGATTAGAGGGAGAGGGTCACTCCCTCTCTGGCTGGATCTGAGAGCTGTTGGAGATTAGAGGGCGAGGGTCACTCCCTCTCTGGCTGGATCTGAGAGCTGTTGGAGATTAGAGGGCGAGGGTCACTCCCTCTCTGGCTGGATCTGAGAGCTGTTGGAGATTAGAGGGTGAGGGTCACTCCCTCTCTGGCTGGATCTGAGAGCTGTTGGAGATTAGAGGGCGAGGGTCACTCCCTCTCTGGCTGGATCTGAGAGCTGTTGGAGATTAGAGGGCGAGGGTCACTCCCTCTCTGGCTGGATCTGAGAGCTGTTGGAGATTAGAGGGCGAGGGTCACTCCCTCTCTGGCTGGATCTGAGAGCTGTTGGAGATTAGAGGGCTAGGGTCACTCCCTCTCTGGCTGGATCTGAGAGCTGTTGGAGATTAGAGGGTGATGGTCACTACCTCTCTGGCTGGATCTGAGAGCTGTTGGAGATTAGAGGGCGAGGGTCACTCCCTCTCTGGCTGGATCTGAGAGCTGTTGGAGATTAGAGGGTGAGGGTCACTCCCTCTCTGGCTGGATCTGAGAGCTGTTGGAGATTAGAGGGCGAGGGTCACTCCCTCTCTGGCTGGATCTGAGAGCTGTTGGAGATTAGAGGGCGAGGGTCACTCCCTCTCTGGCTGGATCTGAGAGCTGTTGGAGATTAGAGGGTGAGGGTCACTCCCTCTCTGGCTGGATCTGAGAGCTGTTGGAGATTAGAGGGCGAGGGTCACTACCTCTCTGGCTGGATCTGAGAGCTGTTGGAGATTAGAGGGCGAGGGTCACTCCCTCTCTGGCTGGATCTGAGAGCTGTTGGAGATTAGAGGGCGAGGGTCACTCCCTCTCTGGCTGGATCTGAGGGCTGTTGGAGATTAGAGGGCGAGGGTCACTCCCTCTCTGGCTGGATCTGAGAGCTGTTGGAGATTAGAGGGCGAGGGTCACTCCCTCTCTGGCTGGATCTGAGAGCTGTTGGAGATTAGAGGGTGAGGGTCACTCCCTCTCTGGCTGGATCTGAGAGCTGTTGGAGATTAGAGGGCGAGGGTCACTCCCTCTCTGGCTGGATCTGAGAGCTGTTGGAGATTAGAGGGCGAGGGTCACTCCCTCTCTGGCTGGATCTGAGAGCTGTTGGAGATTAGAGGGCGAGGGTCACTCCCTCTCTGGCTGGATCTGAGAGCTGTTGGAGATTAGAGGGCGAGGGTCACTCCCTCTCTGGCTGGATCTGAGAGCTGTTGGAGATTAGAGGGCGAGGGTCACTCCCTCTCTGGCTGGATCTGAGAGCTGTTGGAGATTAGAGGGTGAGGGTCAGTCCCTCTGGCTGGATCTGAGAGCTGTTGGTTTTCCTTTATGTGGACGGCCAGTGGTAATGGAAGTCCTCATCAACAAAATGTCCTGCAACTGTTCAAACAAACATTTAAACAAATATAAACAAACTTGTTATACATGATTCCTCTGGGAGTTATCACTGTGTGTGTACAGTACATGAACTGTTCACATACATAAGACTTAAGCCTTTTTTATGCACTACATTGGTTAAAATGGTTCATTTGTTGTGTTTATGTATCTGTGTGTGTCTCTCTCGTTCCCCAGACCCCCAGTGCCTGGGCAGAGGAGTTTGTGGAGAAGAGGAGGGCTTCTCACCAACGTTCAGCCTCCTGGGGAAGCACTGACCAACTTAAAGAGGTATGCACTCCTCCCCACCCCCTCCCCACCCCCTTCCTCTCCTCCTCCCCTCTTCCTCCTCCCCACCTCCTCCCCTCCTCACCCAGCTGCCCCCTCACAGGGCTGCCCCCTCGCCCAGCTACACCCTCGCCCAGCTGGAAAAACTCCATAGAAAGGCCAAAACCTAGGAAGAAACCTAGAGAGGAACCAGGCTATGAGGGGTGGCCAGTCCTCTTCTGGCTGTGCCAGGTGGAGATTATAACAGAACATGGCCAAGATGTTCAAATGTTCATAAATGACCAGCATGGTCGAATAATAATAAGGCAGAACAGTTGAAACTGGAGCAGCAGCACGGCCAGGTGGACTGGGGACAGCAAGGAGTCATCATGTCAGGTAGTCCTGAGGCATGGTCCTAGGGCTCAGGTCCTCCGAGAGAGAGAAAGAAAGAGAGAAAGAAAGAGAAAATTAGAGAGAGCATACTTAAACTTCACACAGGATAGGACAGGAGAAGTACTCCAGATATAACAAACTGACCCCAGCCCCCCGACACATAAACTACTGCAGCATAAATGTGTGTGGCTGGGTCAGGGTAGAGGTGTGGCTGGGCCAGGGTAGTGGTGAGTGGCTGGGTCAGGGTAGAGGTTGTGGCTGGGTCAGGGTAGTGGTGTGGCTGGGTCAGGGTAGAGGTGTGGCTGGGTCAGGGTAGTGGTGTGGCTGGGTCAGGGTAGAGGTGTGGCTGGGTCAGGGTAGAGGTGTGGCTGGGGCAGGGTAGAGGTGTGGCTAGGTCAGGGTAGAGATGTGGCTGGGTCAGGGTAGAGGTGTGGCTGGGTCAGGGTAGAGGTGTGGCTGGGTCAGGGTAGAGGTGTGGCTGGGTCAGGGTAGAGGTGAGTGGCTGGGTCAGGGTAGAGGTGTGGCTGGGTCAGGGTAGAGGTGTGGCTGGGTCAGGGTAGAGGTGTGGCTGGGTCAGGATAGAGGTGTGTGGCTGGGTCAGGGTAGAGGTGTGGCTGGGTCAGGGTAGAGGTGTGGCTGGGTCAGGGTAGAGGTGAGTGGCTGGGTCAGAGTTGTGGTGTGTGTGGCTGGGTCAGGGAGTTCATCTAGTCTAATTAGAGACGGGTCTGCGTGTGGTCAGGGAGTTCATCTAGTCTAATTAGAGATTGGTCTGCATGGGGTCAGGGAGCTCATCTAGTCTAATTAGAGACGGGTCTGCGTGGGGTCTGGGAGCTCATCTAGTCTAATTAGAGACGGGTCTGCGTGGGGTCAGGGAGCTCATCTAGTCTAATTAGAGACGGGTCTGCGTGGGGTCAGGGAGCTCATCTAGTCTAATTAGAGACGGGTCTTCGTGGGGTCAGGGAGCTCATCTAGTCTAATTAGAGACGGGTCTGCGTGGGGTCAGGGAGCTCATCTAGTCTAATTAGAGACGGGTCTGCGTGGGGTCAGGGAGCTCATCTAGTCTAATTAGAGACGGGTCTGCGTGGGGTCTGGGAGCTCATCTAGTCTAATTACACAGGAACAGAAACTGTTATATCCTGTCGGGCCTCATTTCCCAGTTTACTGCACTTGTCTATGTAGGGGATTGTCTATTGTATCAATGTGGCTTGTCACTCGCTGTCACTGTCTAGGTGAACGATATTACATTCATCCACTGGCCAGAAGTTGTTTCCACATAGCATTAGCACACATAGCATTATACATGTAATGAAATGGTTCAAGCTTTATCGCTGTTCTCGGTTCAGGTGTGGTCATTTTGGACCAGTTCTTCCCTCTCCTCCCTCTGACCCGTCTCATCTCTCTGTTGTCTCTCTCTCTCCAGATTGCCAAGCTGAGGCAGCAGCTCCAGCGCAGTAAGCACAGCAGCCGTCACCATAGAGACAAGGAACGCAAATCACCATTCAATGGGAACCATGCTGCTCTCTACCAGGTGTGAGCAGGGCGAGGCGAGGGACCCATAAAGCCATAGAGAATAGATAGAAATGGTCTAGGCCTGATTAAACTGCTGTAATTGGGATTATTTACATTAAATCTAGATCTCCACTGTTACAAAAGGACCAAAAAGCAGATTGATTCAGATTTAAATTCAGATTCAGATTTAGGTTTAGACTATTGGTGTCGTGGGTGTGGAGTCAGATGCATGAAACAGAGAGAGCGAGGCTGTGCTGTTTAATGTCCAAAAAACGCAACACAGGGTGCTCACAACCAAAATATACGACCAGGAACAAACACGCTCCTCTACATACAAAACAGAAGGTCACAATAATCAATCCCTCACAAAGAACCAGGCGGGCCGGCTGACTAATAAATAATAATAATAATAACAAATTAATAATTAACTAATAAAGCCTCACTAATTATACCCAACTCAAAACAGGTGTACTCAATAAACACATAAGGAGGGGGAGGAAAGAATCAGTGGCAGCTAGTAGGCCGGCGACGACGACCGCCGAGCGCCACCCGAACGGGAAGGGGAGCCACCGTCGGTCGGAGTCGTGACAATTGGCATAATAGTTGCAGATGAACTTGAACATGCTTGTTTAAAGGTCAAGCCTTCCTCTTTCAGTAAACTGTATTACTAGTGTTAAGTTTTCACTTGTGGAGCTCTGGAGTCACAGATGCCACCTGCTAAGAGGCTTATAGTCAGTGGGGAGAGTAAAGCGTGCCTTGAATTGTGTGTGTCAGGGCCTAATGGCTTTCATGCAGGGAAACTGAAATACCTACCTCATTTCTTTGTCGCCTGTGCAACTAGAGGCGAAAAAACTCTAGATCACCTTTACTACACACACTTTGTGGAAAGCATCACTGAACCTTGAATGAGAGCACCAGCTGTTCTGGACGACTGTGTAGCCGATATCAGTAAGACCTTTAAACAGGTCAACATTCACAAGGACGCAGGGCCAGACGGATTACCAGGACGTGTACTCAGAGCATGCTCTGACCAGCTGGCAAGTGTCTTCATTGACATTTTCAACCTTTCCCTGACCCAGACTGTAATACCAACATGTTTTAAACAGACCACCATAGTCCCTGTGCCCAGGAACACAAAGGCAACCTGCCTAAATTACTAACGTCCTGTAGCATTCACATCTGGAGCCATGAAATGCTTTGAAACGCTGGTCATGGCTCACATAAACACCATAATCCCAGAAACCCTAAACCCACTCCAATTCACATACAGATCCACAGATGACACAACCTCCTATTGCACTCCACACTGTCCTTTCCCACCTGGACAAAAGGAACACCTATGTGAGAATGCTATTCATTGACTACAGCTCAGCATTCAACACCATAGTGCCCTCAAAGCTCATCACTAAGCTCAGGACCCTGGGACTGAACACCTCCCTCTGCAACTGGATTCTGGACTTCCTAACGGGCCGCCCCCAGGTGGTGAGGGTAGACAACAACACCTCCGCCACTCTGACCCTCAACATGGGGGCCCCTCAGGGGGCTGATTGTGGACTGTAGGAAAAGGGGGACCGAGCACGCTCCCCCCATACACATCGATGAGGCTGTAGTGCATCACTAAGGAATTAACATGGTCCACACACGCCAACACAGTTGTGTAGGGGGCACGACAACGCCTTTTCCCCTCAGGAGGCTGAAAAGATTTGCCATGGGTCCTCAGATCCTCAAACAGTTCTACAGCTGCACCATCGAGAGCATCTTGATTGGCTGCATCACCGCCTGGTATGGCAACTGTTCAGCCTCCGACAGCAAGGCATTCTCTGGGGTAGTGCATACGGCACATTACATCACTGGGTCTGAGCTCCCTGCCATCCAGGACCTCTATCCCGGGCGGTCTCAGAGGAAAGCCCCAAAATTGTCAGGCTCCAGCCACCTAAGTCATAGATTGTTCTGCTACAGCACGGCAAGCGGTACCAGAGAACCTAGTCTGGAACCAACAGGACCCTGAACAGCTTCCATCCTGAAGCCATAGGACTACTAAATAGTTAGTCTGAGTAGTTCTTTGGTTAATTATTTAACTATTATCTATCCTTTAACCCTACCTACAGTATACTGCTGTTACTGTCTATTATCTATCCTTTACCCCTACCTACAGTATACTGCTGCTACTGTCTATTATCTATCCTTTATCCCTACCTACAGTATACTTCTGTTACTGTCTATTATCTATCCTTTACCCCTACCTACAGTATACTGCTGTTACTGTCTATTATCTATCATTTACCCCTACCTACAGTACACTGCTGTTACTGTCTATTATCTATCCTTTACCCCTACCTACAGTATACTGCTGTTACTGTCTATTATCTATCCTTTACCCCTACCTACAGTATACTGCTGTTACTGTCTATTATCTATCCTTTACCCCTACCTACAGTATACTGCTGTTACTGTCTATTATCTATCATTTACCCCTACCTACAGTATACTGCTGTTACTGTCTATTATCTATCCTTTACCCCTACCTACAGTATACTGCTGTTACTGTCTATTATCTATCCTTTACCCCAACCTACAGTATACTGCTGTTACTGTCTATTATCTATCCTTTACCCCTACCTACAGTATACTGCTGTTACTGTCTATTATCTATCCTTTACCCCTACCTACAGTATACTGCTGTTACTGTCTATTATCTATCCTTTACCCCTACCTACAGTATACTGCTGTTACTGTCTATTATCTATCCTTTACCCCTACCTACAGTATACTGCTGCTACTGTCTATTATCTATACTTTACCCCTACCTACAGTATACTGCTGTTACTGTCTATTATCTATCCTTTAACCTTACCTACAGTATACTGCTGTTACTGTCTATTATCTATCCTTTAACCCTACCTACAGTATACTGCTGTTACTGTCTATTATCTATCCTTTACCCCTACCTACAGTATACTGCTGTTACTGTCTATTATCTATCCTTTACCCCTACCTACAGTATACTGCTGTTACTGTCTATTATCTATCCTTTACCCCTACCTACAGTATACTGCTGTTACTGTCTATTATCTATCCTTTACCCCTACCTACAGTATACTGCTGCCACTGTCTATTATCTATCCTTTACCCCTACCTACAGTATACTGTTACTGTCTATTATCTATCCTTTACCCCTACCTACAGTATACTGCTGTTACTGTCTATTATCTATCCTTTACCCCTACCTACAGTATACTGCTGTTACTGTCTATTATCTATCCTTTACCCCTACCTACAGTATACTGCTGTTACTGTCTAGTATCTATCCTTTACCCCTACCTACAGTATACTGCTGTTACTGTCTATTATCTATCCTTTACCCCTACCTACAGTATACTGCTGTTACTGTCTATTATCTATCCTTTACCCCTACCTACAGTATACTGCTGTTACTGTCTATTAGCTATCCGGTTGACTAGTCACTTTATTCCTAGTTATATGTACACATCTACCTCAATATCCTCGTACCCCTGCACATCCACTCTGTACTGGTACCCCGTGTTTATAGCCTGGTACCCTGTGTATATAGCCTGGTACCCCGTGTATATAGCCTGGTACCCCGTGGATATAGCCTGGTACCCTGTGTATATAGCCTGGTACCCGTGTATATAGCCTGTACCCCGTGAATATAGCCTGGTACCCCGTGTATATAGCCTTGTACCCCGAGTATATAGCCTGGTACCCCGTGGATATAGCCTGGTACCCGGTGTATATAGCCTGGTACCCGGTGTATATAGCCTGGTACCCTGTGTATATAGCCTGGTACCCCGTGTATATAGCCTGGTACCCCGTGTATATAGCCTGGTACCCCGTGTATATAGCCTGGTACCCCGTGTATATAGCCTGGTACCCTGTGTATATAGCATGGTACCCTGTGTATATAGCCTGGTACCCGGTGTATATAGCCTGGTACCCTGTGTATTTAGCCTGATACCCTGTGTATATAGCCTGGTACCCTGTGTATATAGCCTGGTACCCTGTGTATTTAGCCTGGTACCCTGTGTATATAGCCTGGTACCCTGTGTATATAGCCTGGTACCCAGTGTATATAGCATGTTACCCTGTGTATATAGCCTGGTACCCTGTGTATATAGCCTGGTAACCTGTGTATTTAGCCTGGTACCCTGTGTATTTAGCCTGGTACCCTGTGTATTTAGCCTGGTACCCTGTGTATATAGCCTGGTACCCTGTGTATGTAGCCTGGTACCCTGTGTATATAGCCTGGTACCCTGTGTATATAGCCTGGTACCCTGTGTATATAGCCTGGTACCCTGTGTGTATAGCCTGGTACCCAGTGTCTATAGCCTGGTACCCTGTGTATATAGCATGGTACCCTGTGTATATAGCCTGGTACCCTGTGTATATAGCCTGGTACCCTGTGTATTTAGCCTGGTACCCTGTGTATATAGCATGGTACCCTGTGTATTTAGCCTGGTACCCTGTGTATTTAGCCTGGTACCCTGTGTATTTAGCCTGGTACCCTGTGTATTTAGCCTGGTACCCTGTGTATATAGCCTGGTACCCTGTGTATGTAGCCTGGTACCCTGTGTATATAGCCTGGTACCCTGTGTATATAGCCTGGTACCCTGTGTATATAGCCTGGTACCATTTGTATATAGCCTGGTACCCAGTGTCTATAGCCTGGTACCCTGTGTATATAGCCTGGTACCCTGTGTATATAGCCTGGTACCCTGTGTATTTAGCCTGGTACCCTGTGTATATAGCCTGGTACCCTGTGTATATAGCCTGGTACCCTGTGTATATAGCCAAGTTATCGATTTTTTATTATGGGTTATTATATTTTTATTATTTCTCTGTTATTTCTCGCTGCGTTGTTGGGCCCGTAAGCTAGCATTTCACTGTTAGTCTACACCTGTTGTTTGCCAAGCATGTGACAATAACATTTTGTCTTCATGAGGGGTGAACTAGCCAGATGGACAGATCTCTCTTCATGAGGGGTGAACTAGCCAGGTGGACAGACCTCTCTTCATGAGGGGTGAACTAGCCAGGTGGACAGATCTCTCTTCATGAGGGGTGAACTAGCCAGGTGGACAGACCTCTCTTCATGAGGGGTGAACTAGCCAGGTGGACAGACCTCTCTTCATGAGGGGTGAACTAGCCAGGTGGACAGATCTCTCTTCATGAGGGGTGAACTAGCCAGGTGGACAGATCTCTCTTCATGAGGGGTGAACTAGCCAGGTGGACAGACCTCTCTTCATGAGGGGTGAACTAGCCAGGTGGACAGACCTCTCTTCATGAGGGGTGAACTAGCCAGGTGGAGCAGTGGAGTCTGACAGACTCTCCCCCTCTCCTCTCTTTCCTCTCTCCCTCCCTCTTTCTTTCCTCTCTCTTCTCTCCCCTTTCTCTCTCCTCTCTCTTTCCTCTCTTTCCTCTCTCTCTTTCCTCTCTCTCCCCTTTCTCTCTCCTCTCTATCCCCTTTCTCTCTCCTCTCTCTTTCCGCTTTCCTCTTTCCCCTTTCTCTCTCCCCTCTCTCTCCCCTTTCTCTCTCCTCTCTCTTTCCGCTTTCCCCTTTCTCTCTCCCCTCTCTCTCCTCTCTCTCCCCTTTCTCTCTCCTCTCTCTTTCCACTTTCCTCTTTCCCCTTTCTCTCTCCCCTCTCTCTCCTTTCTCTCTCCTCTCTCTTTCCACTTTCCTCTTTCCCCTTTCTCTTTCCCCTCTCTCCTCTCGCTCCCCTTTCTCTCTCCTCTCTCTTTCCACTTTCCTCTTTCCATTTCTCTCTCCTCTCTCTCCCCTTTCTCTCTCCTCTCTCTTTCCTCTCTCTCTTTCCTCTCTCCCCTTTCTCTCTCCTCACTCTTTCCGCTTTCCTCTCTCCACTTTCTCTCTACTCTCTCTCTCCTCTCTTTCCTCTCTCTTTCTTTCCCTTCTCCTCTCTCTCCTGTTTTGTGTTTGTCCATGAATTAGTGCAGCATGTGGTGAATGTATCCCTCTGTCTCTCCTCAACTTTGCCAGGGAGACAATTAACAGCCACACTCTGTTCAGCTGTCCCCTAGTGTGTGTGTGCATGCGTCAGTGTGTGTGTGCGTGCGTGTGTGTGTGTGTGCACGCGTCAGTGTGTGTGTGCGTGTGTGTGTGTGCACGCGTCAGTGTGTGTGTGTGCATGTCCCAGACTCGAGCACCATCTGTCGCTGTGCTGGGCTCAGTCCTCCTCTACTGAATCTTATTTACACACACGTTTGATTTACTGTTCTTGTGAGGACTTCAAAAACACACTTCTCTATAGACCCCTACCAGATCCAGTCCAGTGGCGTGGTGTGGCCCTAGGTATAGCTCTATGATATACAGTACTTGTTTAAAACAGGTTTTTAAGCTATTCATTATTTGTCTGAACTTTGGGATTGAAACATTTCTGTACAGGATTATGGGAAAACAAATGTCTTGCCCCCCCCCCCCCCTCCCCCCCCTTTTTGTTGTTTATAAGTGTGTGTGTGCGTGCGTGTAGAGATGTACTAAAGATCTGTCCCGTTACTTAAGTAAAACTACTGGTACTTGTATTGTAATTTCCTCAAGTAAAAATAAAAGTTAAAACTTCTTATGGCTGCAATCCCGTTAACGGATGATATGACAACAGTCAGTGAAAGTGCAGGGCTCCAAATTCAAAACAACAGAAATCTCATCATTAAAATTCCTCAGACATACATGTATCTTATACTGTTTTAAAGGTAATCGTGTTGTTAATCCCACCACAGCGTCCGATTTTCAAATAGGCTTTACAGCCAAGTCACAGAAAAACACAGGCATTTTTCCAGCCAAAGAGAGTAGTCACAAAAAGCACAAATAGAGATAAAATTAATCACTAACCTTTGATGATCTTCATCAGATGACACTCATAGGACTTCATGTTACACAATACATGTATGTTTCTTTTGATAAAGTTCATATTTATATAAAGAAATCTGATTTTACATTGGCAAAAGAGCAAGTTCACTAGTTCCAAAAACATCCAGTGATTTTGCATAGCCACATCGATTCAACAGAAATACTCATCATAAATGTAGATGATAATACAAGTTCTACACATGGAATTATAGATATACCTTAATGCAACCGCTGTGTCAGATTTTAAAAAAACTTTACGGAAAAAGCAAACCATGCAATAATCTGAGACGGCGCTCAGAAAAATGATCAAATCCCTTACCTTTGATGATCTTCATCAGAAAGCACTCCCAGGAATCGCAGATCCACAATAAATGCTTGATTTGTTCGATAATGTCGATTATATATGTCCAAGTAGATACTTTTGTTAGCGTTAGGTACACATATCTAAACGCTCGTGCATTACTTCGGACAAAAAACGTTAAAAAGTTATATTAAGCCTGTCACATCTGTGAATGTGGAATGTGTTTTGTTGGTTGATTGAAAAACAAGAAAACTTAATAAAACTTTAAATTGAAAAATATATATATATATATATATTAAGAAACATTTCAAACTAAGTATAGAATGAATCATTAGGATGTTTTTATCATAAATCTTCAATAAAGTTCCATCCGGAAAAATCCTTTGTGTCTAGAGGAGCAACGGAACGCAGGACGATATCATGTGGAATGCGCATGACCAGGAAATGGCTCTCTGCCAGTGACCTGACTCATTCAGCTCTTATTCAGTCCCACAACACAGTAGAAGCCTCATTCAAGTTTCTAAAGACGGTTGACATCTACTGGAAGCCCTAGGAAGTGAAACTTCTGATGAACTTCACAGGGTGGTGAAAGAGCACGGCGATGAGCGTAATGATCCAGTCCTTTCTAATCAATATCAGGGGGTCTTATTCTGGTGACATGACGATTGATGCTTGGCTGCAGTTTGACAAATACAAAATAATATCGCTGTTACCCATAATAATCTCATTATTGTAGATATCCTAGCCCCCCCCCCCCCCCTCCCCCGTTGTATCGTATCTGTGAGCTGTTGGCTAGAGCGCCAGTGCCAAGACCAGAGTGGGCACGTTTGCGTATACGTATAACTCAACACTTTGTGACAAAACCATCAGTAGAGTTGAAAATACGATTTTGTCAGTGAAGGACCCTCTGATCTTTTTTAAAATTATTAATATATTTATTTCACATTTATTTAACCAGGTAAGCTAGTTGAGAACAAGTTCTCATTTGCAACTGCGACCTGGCCAAGATAAAGCATAGCAGTGTGAACAGACAACACAGAGTTACACATGGAATAAACAAACGTACAGTCAATAACACAGTAGAAAAAAATATATATACAGTGTGTGCAAATGAAGTAAGACAATAAAATAGGCCAATAGTGGTGAAGTAATTACAATATACCAATTAAACACTGGAGTGATAGATGTGCAGAATATGAATGTGCAAGTAGAGATACTGGGGTGCAAAAGAGCAAGATAAATAAATAACAGTATGGGGATGAGGTAGTTGGATGGGCTATTTACAGATAGGCTATGTACAGGTGCAGTGATCTGTGAGCTGCTCTGACAGCTGGTGCTTAAAGTTAGTGAGGGAGATATGAGTATACAGCTCCAGTGATTTTTGCAGTTTGTTCCAGTCATTGGCAGCAGAGAACTGGAAGGAAAGACGACCAAAGGAGGATGTTGCTTTGGAGATGACAAGTGAGATATACCTGCTGGAGCGCGTGCTACGGGTGGGTGCTGCTATGGTGACCAGTGAGCTGTGATAAGGCGGGGCTTTACTTAGCAAAGACTTGTAGATGACCTGGAGCCAGTGGGTTTGGCGACAAGTATGAAGCGAGGGCCAGCCAACGAGAAAATAACATTTGAGAGAACCAGTCAAACCCAGTCGCACAATTTTGTTGCCAATATTGCATTAACAAACAGCCTCTCCAGACCAGTGTGGTCCCCCGTGTTGTGAATCGTGTTTTTTTGTTGTAAAAAAAGCAGTTGTTTGCTTCTAAAAAGAGACAAGGAATAACACACGATCTAGAGAGACTGGGCTGGATGGGGCCGTTCCTCCTCAGAGAGACAGGGCTGGATGGGGCCGTTCCTCCCCAGAGAGGCTGGATGGGGCCGTTCCTCCCCAGAGAGACAGGGCTGGATGGGGCCGTTCCTCCCCAGAGAGACTGGGCTGGATGGGGCTGTTCCTCCCCAGAGAGACTGGATGGGGCCGTTCCTCCCCAGAGAGACTGGGCTGGGTGGGGCCGTTCCTCCCCAGAGAGACTGGGCTGGATGGAGCCGTTCCTCCTCAGAGAGACAGGGCTGGATGGGGCCGTTCCTCCCCAGAGAGGCTGGATGGGGCCGTTCCTCCCCAGAGAGACTGGGCTGGATGGGGCCGTTCCTCCCCAGAGAGACTGGATGGGGCCGTTCCTCCCCAGAGAGACTGGATGGGGACGTTCCTCCCCAGAGAGACTGGATGGGGACGTTCCTCCCCAGAGAGACCGGGCTGGATGGGGCCGTTCCTCCCCAGAGAGACTGGATGGGGCTGTTCCTCCCCGGAGAGACAGGATGGGGCCGTTCCTCCCCAGAGAGACAGGATGGGGCCGTTCTTCCCCAGAGAGACTGGATGGGGACGTTCCTCCCCAGAGAGACCAGGCTGGATGGGGCCGTTCCTCCCCAGAGAGACTGGATGGGGCTGTTCCTCCCCAGAGAGGCTGGATGGGGCTGTTCCTCCCCAGAGAGACAGGATGGGGCCGTTCCTCCACAGAGAGACAGGGCTGGATGGGGCCGTTCCTCCCCAGAGAGACAGGGCTGGATGGGGCCATTCCTCCCCAGAGAGACTGGGCTGGATGGGGCTGTTCCTCCCCAGAGAGACTGGATGGGGCCGTTCCTCCCCAGAGAGACTGGATGGGGCCGTTCCTCCCCAGAGAGACTGGGCTGGATGGGGCCGTTCCTCCCCAGAGAGACAGGGCTGGATGGGGCCGTTCCTCCCCAGAGAGACTGGGCTGGATGGGGCCGTTCCTCCACAGAGAGACTGGATGGGGCCGTTCCTCCCCAGAGAGACTGGGCTGGATGGGGCCGTTCCTCCCCAGAGGGGCTGGATGGGGCCGTTCCTCCCCAGAGAGATTGGGCTGGATGGGGCCGTTCCTCCCCAGAGAGACTGGGCTGGATGGGGCCGTTCCTCCCCAGAGAGACTGGGCTGGATGGGGCCGTTCCTCCCCAGAGAGACTGGGCTGGATGGGGCCGTTCCTCCCCAGAGAGACTGGGCTGGATGGGGCCGTTCCTCCCCAGAGAGACTGGGCTGGATGGGGCCGTTCCTCCCCAGAGAGACAGGGCTGGATCGGGCCGTTCCTCCCCAGAGAGACTGGGCTGGATGGGGCCGTTCCTCCCCAGAGAGACTGGATGGGGCCGTTCCTCCCCAGAGAGACTGGATGGGGCTGTTCCTCCCCAGAGAGACTGGATGGGGCCGTTCCTCCCCAGAGAGACAGGGCTGGATGGGGCTGTTCCTCCCCAGAGAGACAGGGCTGGATGGGGCCGTTCCTCCCCAGAGACACTGGATGGGGCCGTTCCTCCCCAGAGAGACTGGATGGGGCCGTTCCTCCCCAGAGAGACTGGGCTGGATGGGGCCGTTCCTCCCCAGAGAGACAGGGCTGGATGGGGCCGTTCCTCCCCAGAGAGACTGGGCTGGATGGGGCCGTTCCTCCCCAGAGAGACTGGGCTGGATGGGGCCGTTCCTCCCCAGAGAGACTGGGCTGGATGGGGCCGTTCCTCCCCAGAGAGACAGGGCTGGATCGGGCCGTTCCTCCCCAGAGAGACTGGGCTGGATGGGGCCGTTCCTCCCCAGAGAGACTGGATGGGGCCGTTCCTCCCCAGAGAGACTGGATGGGGCTGTTCCTCCCCAGAGAGACTGGATGGGGCCGTTCCTCCCCAGAGAGACAGGGCTGGATGGGGCTGTTCCTCCCCAGAGAGACAGGGCTGGATGGGGCCGTTCCTCCCCAGAGACACTGGATGGGGCCGTTCCTCCCCAGAGAGACTGGATGGGGCCGTTCCTCCCCAGAGAGACTGGGCTGGATGGGGCCGTTCCTCCCCAGAGAGACAGGGCTGGATGGGGCCGTTCCTCCCCAGAGAGACTGGGCTGGATGGGATTGACTTTGCACCTAATTTATCTCCTCCAACTGAGATGCTGTTGATCCCAAGGTCACTAGACCTCAGAGTTGGGTTCTATTACTTTGTTGTTAAAGACCTTCTTATTGGTATTGTTGATTAAACATCTGTCTGTGTGGGACACTGTCTATGAGTGGTATTTGCGTAAGTCAATTTACAAGGTGAGTGTGTGGTTGACTTGTATTTAGACTACACACACACACACACACACACACAGACACACACACAGAGAGAGAGAGCAGCAGGAATAGTTCAGTGGAGTTGTGTTGCTGCTTCATGTTGAGTGTTAAGGGATAAGTGGTTATTGAGGTTTCTAATGTCGAAGAGAAGAAGAGTGTTATAAAGGGGATTCAGGTCCTCCTTGTCAAGCCCTTTGGAGTTGCCCTCCTAAACCACCAACACTTTCCTCTCTCTCTCTCTCTCTCTCTCTCTCTCACACTCTCTCTCTCTCTCACACTCTCTCTTTCTCTCTGTCTATCTCTCACACTCTCTCTGTCTCTGTCTCTCTCTCTCACTCACTCACTCACTCACTCACTCACTCACTCACTCACTCTCACTCAACTCTCTCTCCAGGCTCCAATCCCAAAGACTGTCCTGATTCCCATCAAGTCCTATGTGTCTCGGTTCCGGAACAGTGTGGAAGGGCTGAACCAAGAAATAGAGAGGATCATCATCTGTGACGCAGGAGAGAGGGACGACCCCCACCATGTCCCAGACGGACGCCGTGCCCCCCCTCCGCTGTCCCAACGCCCCTCCTCTCCTTCAATCATATCACAGTGCTACAGTAGCTCTGCTTTCCGCAGCATCAACACCCAGACACCCCAGGGTGGGAGAGGGGCCTGTGGAGGTGGCGCGGTCAGTAACAGCAGCCGCTCCGAGTCCGTCTCCCCCTCTTTCCTGACTGTCCCCACCGACACAGAGATGACGGGGGAGAGAGGGGGAGACGGAGTGGGAGAGAGCCCCTTGCCTAATAGTGATGAGCTGCTAACGGACTGCAGAGAAAAAGGTGAGGACTGCCCTAGGGAACATCAGATACATAGCAGAGACCCTCCCTCTCTCCCTACCTCCCTACTGGTCAATAAATACAATTGTATTTATACAGATTTTTTTTTTTATGAACCAGACTAGTTAGCCGAGTCCTCTTCCACTAGAATGAACCAGACTAGTTAGCCGAGTCCTCTACCACTAGAATGAACCAGACTAGTTAGCCGAGTCCTCTTCCACTAGAATGAACCAGACTAGTTAGCCGAGTCCTCTACCACTAGAATGAACCAGACTAGTTAGCCGAGTCCTCTTCCACTAGAATGAACCAGACTAGTTAGCCGAGTCCTCTTCCACTAGAATGAACCAGACTAGTTAGCCGAGTCCTCTACCACTAGAATGAACCAGACTAGTTAGCCGAGTCCTCTACCACTAGAATGAACCAGACTAGTCAGCCGAGTCCTCTTCCACTAGAATGAACCAGACTAGTTAGCCGAGTCCTCTACCACTAGAATGAACCAGACTAGTTAGCCGAGTCCTCTACCACTAGAATGAGCCAGACGTAGCAGGTGAGCCCTCTTCCACTAGAATGAACCAGACTAGTTAGCCGAGTCCTCTTCCACTAGAATGAGCCAGACGTAGCAGGTGAGTCCTCTTCCACTAGAATGAGCCAGACGTAGCAGGTGAGCCCTCTTCCACTAGAATGAGCCAGACGTAGCAGGTGAGCCCTCTTCCACTAGAATGAGCCAGACGTAGCAGGTGAGCCCTCTTCCACTAGAATGAGCCAGACGTAGCAGGTGAGCCCTCTTCCACTAGAATGAGCCAGACGTAGCAGGTGAGCCCTCTTCCACTAGAATGAGCCAGACGTAGCAGGTGAGCCCTCTTCCACTAGAATGAGCCAGACGTAGCAGGTGAGCCCTCTTCCACTAGAATGAGCCAGACGTAGCAGGTGAGCCCTCTTCCACTAGAATGAGCCAGACGTAGCAGGTGAGTCCTCTTCCACTAGAATGAGCCAGACGTAGCAGGTGAGCCCTCTTCCACTAGAATGAGCCAGACGTAGCAGGTGAGCCCTCTTCCACTAGAATGAGCCAGACGTAGCAGGTGAGTCCTCTTCCACTAGAATGAGCCAGACGTAGCAGGTGAGCCCTCTTCCACTAGAATGAGCCAGACGTAGCAGGTGAGCCCTCTTCCACTAGAATGAGCCAGACGTAGCAGGTGAGCCCTCTTCCACTAGAATGAGCCAGACGTAGCAGGTGAGCCCTCTTCCACTAGAATGAGCCAGACGTAGCAGGTGAGCCCTCTTCCACTAGAATGAGCCAGACGTAGCAGGTGAGCCCTCTTCCACTAGAATGAGCCAGACGTAGCAGGTGAGCCCTCTTCCACTAGAATGAGCCAGACGTAGCAGGTGAGCCCTCTTCCACTAGAATGAACCAGACGTAGTAGGCATAAAAAAAACATACAACCGTTTTTCAGGGAAACTTTGGTTGGAAATACTGTGTCCCTGAAATCCGGATGTTAGCCATTTCTTGTGAACTTGCATAGCCTACGCTAGAATGAACGATTTGCATCTTTAGCAATCTATTGATAGGTCAGCCACCTGTCATTCATAAAGTGAGTAATGACAGGGAACTACTACTGGTTTGACAGTCTGCTGTGTGTCCCGCCTCCTGGTACCTGGGTATTTGTGTTGCGTGCACTGTGGTACCAGTCAAATGTCTTTACACGAGGGAGAGATGCTCCTTCCACGTCCCTGTGAGTCAATTTGAACGTCGCGTATAGAGCCCCACGGTGGAGGTTTCATAGTACCCATAAAACCTAGCGTTCAAATTATGACTCATATTGTGGTACTCCGTAATGTGGTAACAAGTCGAAATCCACTTAGTTTTGTTTTAATGGCACATTCATTTATTGTATTTAATCTGTTTCATTAAAGGTAAGCGATTTACTTTGATGGACGAGCAGCAAGCTTGACTCATTTATTAAAGGAACTGACTAAATAAAGTCAATCTCATATACAGTATCTTTACCATTCAGAAATCATACAATGTAGTTATACAGTGGGGCAAAAAAAGTATTTAGTCAGCCACCAATTGTGCAAGTTCTCCCACTTTAAAACATGAGAGAGGCCTGTAATTTTCATCAAAGGTACACTTCAGCTATGACAGACAAAATGAGGGGGAAAAAATCCAGAAAATCACATTGTAGGATTTTTAATGAATTTATTTGCAAATTATGGTTTATTTATTTATTATTATTATTTATGATTTATTATGGAAAACACTGTGCCGCCCAGGCTGATAACTGATCATGTGTGTTATAATTACTCATAATAATAATGACTTTTCCCAGACCTCGGGCCCAGCTCTCCGCTCCCTAAATACGCCTCCTCTCCTAAACCCAACAACAGCTACATGTTCAAACGAGAGCCTCCTGAGGGCTGCGAGAGAGTCAAGGTCTTCACTGAGGAAACACAGTCAGTACTTTTTACTCTCATATCAATGATCATGTTGTTGTTTCTTAACATCCTTCTCCTCTTGTTCTGCCTTTATCTCTCTGCCTGAGAGTGCAGAGCATTAAACCTTGAGATGATGATAATGACCCCAGACTAGCTGAGTCAGAATGTGCTGTTATGTTTAGTGACACTTCTGTTCTCTCTGTGTGTTCGCGGTTGTCCTCCTCTCTTCTCCCCCCTCTCCTCTCTCCTCCTCTCCCCCTCTCTTCTCTTCTACCCTCCTCTCCTCTCCTCCCCTCCTCTCCTCTCTTCTCCCCCCTTCTCCCCTCTTCTCCCCCCTCCTCCCCTCTTCTCCCCCCTCCTCCCCTCCCCTCCTCTCCCCCCTCCTCCCTTCTCCCCTCCTCTCCCCTCTTCTCCACTCCCCTCCTCTCCTCTCTTCTCCTCTCCTCTCCTCTCCTCTCCTCTCCTCTCCTCTCCCCTCCTCTCCTCTCCTCCTCTCCTCTCCTCCCCTCCTCTCGTCCTCTCCTCCCCTCTCCCTTCCTCCTCTCGTCCTCTCCTCTCCTCCCCTCTCCCCTCCTCTCCTCTCCTCTCCCCTCCTCTCCCCTCCTCTCCCCTCCTCTCTTCTACCCCCCTCTCCTCTCTTCTACCCTACTCTCCTCTCTTCTACCCTCCTCTCCTCTCTTCTCCCCTCCTCTCCCCTCCTCTCTTCTACCCCCCCTCCTCTCTTCTACTCTCCTCTCTTCTACCCTCCTCTCCTCTTTTCCTCTCCTCTCCTCTTTTCCTCTCCTCTCTTTTCCTCTCCCCTCTCTTTTCCTCTCCCCTCTCTTTTCCTCTCCCCTCTCCTCTCTTCTACCCTCCTCTCCTCTCTTTTCCTCTCCCCTCCCCTCCTCTCCTCTCCTGTTCTTTCCCCTCCCCTCCCCCAGGTCCAAGCCTCCCCAGCAGGTCCCTCAGTTCCTCACAGGTCCAGACAGGAACAAGGTCAACTTCATCCCCAACAGTGGCTCTGCCTTCTGCCTCGTCAGCATCCTCAAGCCCCTCCTACCCACGACCATACAGGAACGAAACCTCGAGCCCGTCCTCCCCACGACCACCCAGGAGCTCAGCCTAAAGAGCCCCGTGGCCGGGCCAAACCTTACCTTGTCCCCCCTCAGCACACCTCTTACTGGGGCTTCCCTCAGCCTTTCTCCCCTGACCCTGGACCAACAGACCAGCTAGAGTCCCTATCAACAGACCAGCTAGAGTCCCTACCAACAAACCAGCTAGAGTCCACCATAACTACAGGCCCCAAACCAGCCCCACAATAACCAGCAGACAACCACAACAACAAATGAACACCAGACCCCTTCAGATCAGAACCACCAGAATCCCGGTGCACAAACTCCCAGCGGATCCTTTTCTAATCATATGGCAGAATAACATGCTCCTCCTGGACCTCTGCAGCTTTGTAGTTGATATAGAGTTAGATATGTTTACTACTACCACCCTATAACCTCTGACCCTGTAACCTCTGAGTGTTGACAGGACAGCGGACGCATGGCCCTGCCACTCCTCTCCCTTCTCACTCCTCGTAGGGAGCAGACAAAATGGACACCCCACAGCCAGTGGTTTGAAGTGAACTGATCTCAACAACCGAGATTCTCATTGATCTCAGAGATGAATCTAAACCTAAAGATTGTTTCCGTACCCCATTCATGTTTACCTGTGACAGTGGTAGTATCCATCTGCATCTTTCCTGGAAAGAAAATAAGTAGTCTGTATTTTGTCATATTTTTTTGCAGTGGAGCTTTGTATCAGAAATGTATTTTTATGTAATGCGTGTAATAAACAAACAATGATTTTTCCCAGTTCAGTTCTCAGTGAGACCACGAGACCTGGTTACGATCACAATGCTCTCAGGTTGACAAAGGTCCTAGATCTCCTCAGTGACTCAGATGCAGAGGGGCATATTATGTGGTGGAGGTGGTTCCATAACTTTCCAAGAGTTCTAGAACCTTTCAAGAGTTCCAAGAGTTTTAGAACCTTTCAAGAGTTCCAAGAGTTCTAGAACCTTTCAAGAGTTCCAAGAGTTCTAGAACCTTTCAAGAGTTCCAAGTGTTCTACAAACTTCCAAGAGAAGTAAAGAGGAAAGTGAATGTGCCTGTTTTCCAACCTGGCTCATCAGGGTCAAGAGTCTACAATGTCCTTAGCCTCATCTCTTGTCTGTCTGTCTGTCTGTCTGTCTGTCTGTGGACAGGGAGAAGAACCCAGTTGTTTGAATAGTGTCTGTCTGTCTGTCTGTCTGTCTGTCTGTCTGTCTGTCTGTCTGTCTGTCTGTCTGTCTGTCTGTCTGCCTGTCTGCCTGCCTGTCTGTCTGTCTGTCTGTGGACAGGGAGAGGAACCCAGTTGTTTGAATAGTGTCTGTCTTATCTGTTGGACACACAACCAGTGTCACCGTGCTGGACGGTACCCTATTCCCTATGTAGTGCACTACTTTTGACGAGAGCCCATAGGGGAGTGCACCATATAGGGAATAGTGCGCCATTCATGACGCATGCTGACCTTTCAGATACATCAGGGAACAAAGAGAGAGATGGGGAGTAGCAGAGCAGCATAGAACTCCACACGTTTCTTCTGTTGATCTAACAGGGAATAGAAAATAAAGGAAGGAATGGAAGGTACCTCGACACTACGAGAGAAAGCCTGCCTTGGAGAAATAAAGAATATAGAATATGGTTCAGCCGTAACAATTTGTATGATAAGTAACCAATTAGATTTAACAGGACATGTGGCTGTTGTTGCTCTAACTAACCAGATTCCAATGCCTCCAGGATGAAGTTCCCCCTATGTACAGATCTAGGATCAGCTTCCCCTCACCTTAATCCTAACCTTAATCCTAACCTTAATCCTAACCTTAACCAGTCTGTGGGGGAAACTCCAAGATCAGCATCAAGGAGAAACTTCACCCTACACCATTCTGGTGTATGTAATGAATACAATACTCTGCCATAAAAATGGAAGAGGCAATTACTCAATAGACAATTACTCAATAGACAATTACTCAATAGACAATTACTCAATAGACAATTACTCAATAGACAATTACTCAATAGACAATTACTCAATAGACAATTACTCAATAGTCAATTACTCAATAGTCAATTACTCAATAGTCAATTACTCAATAGACAATTACTCAATAGACAATTACTCAATAGACAATTACTCAATAGACAATTACTCAATAGACAATTACTCAGTAGACAATTACTCAATAGACAATTACTCAATAGACAATTACTCAATAGACAATTACTCAATAGACAATTACTCAATAGACAATTACTCAATAGACAATTACTCAATAGACAATTACTCAAAAGACAAAGGAATGAATGTGTTTGTCTGCTGCCAATCAAAACCATGCATGGCTTAAAATGACTAGTATAAATCGTAAAATGGATCAGCTTCACGAGAGGTTGAGAGGTTTGACAACTGTACCACGTAGAATTCAGGATAGTTGGAACAGATTGTTCATGTCCCAACAGTGGCTCTGCCTTCTGCCTCGTCAGCATCCTCAAGCCCCTCCTACCCACGACCATACAGGAACGAAACCTCAAGCCCGTCCTCCCCACGACCACCCAGGAGCTCAGCCTGAAGAGCCCCGTGGCCGGGCCAAACCTTACCTTGTCCCCCCTCAGCACACCTCTTACTGGGGCTTCCCTCAGCCTTTCTCCCCTGACCCTGGACCAACAGACCAGCTAGAGTCCCCTACCAACAGACCAGCTAGAGTCCCCTATCGACAGACCAGCTAGAGTCCCCTACCGACAGACCAGCTAGAGTCCCCTACCGACAGACCAGCTAGAGTCCCCTATCGACACACCAGCTAGAGTCCCCTATCGACAGATCAGCTAGAGTCCCCTACCAACAGACCAGCTAGAGTCCCCTACCGACAGACCAGCTAGAGTCCCCTATCGACAGACCAGCTAGAGTCTCCTATCGACAGACCAGCTAGAGTCCCCTATCGACACACCAGCTAGAGTCCCCTATCGACAGATCAGCTAGAGTCCCCTACCAACAGACCAGCTAGAGTCCCCTACCGACAGACCAGCTAGAGTCCCCTATCGACAGACCAGCTAGAGTCTCCTATCGACAGACCAGCTAGAGTCTCCTATCGACAGACCAGCTAGAGTCCCCTATCGACAGATCAGCTAGAGTCCCCTACCAACAGACCAACTAGAGTCCCCTACCGACAGACCAGCTAGTGTCCCCTACCGACAGACCAGCTAGAGTCCCCTATCGACAGACCAGCTAGAGTCCCCTATCGACAGACCAGCTAGAGTCCCCTACCGACAGACCAGCTAGAGTCCCCTACCGACAGACCAGCTAGAGTCCCCTATCGACAGACCAGCTAGAGTCCCCTACCGACAGACCAGCTAGAGTCCCCTACCGACAGACCAGCGAGAGTCCCCTATCGACAGACCAGCTAGAGTCCCCTATCGACAGACCAGCTAGAGTCCCCTATCGACAGACCAGCTAGAGTCCCCTACCGACAGACCAGCTAGTCGCCTATCGACAGACCAGCTAGAGTCCCCTACCAACAGACCAGCTAGAGTCCCCTATCGACAGACCAGCTAGAGTCCCCTATCGACAGACCAGCTAGAGTCCCCTACCAACAGACCAGCTAGAGTCCCCTATCGACAGACCAGCTAGAGTCCCCTATCGACAGACCAGCTAGAGTCCCCTACCAACAGACCAGCTAGAGTCCCCTATCGACAGACCAGCTAGAGTCCCCTATTGACAGACCAGCTAGAGTCCCCTACCAACAGACCAGCTATAGTCCCCTACCAACAGACCAGCTAGAGTCCCCTATCGACAGACCACCTAGAGTCCCCTACCGACAGACCAGCTAGAGTCCCCTACCGACAGACCAGCTAGAGTCCCCTATCGACAGACCAGCTAGTCCCCTATCGACAGATCAGCTAGAGTCCCCTACCAACAGACCAGCTAGAGTCCCCTACCGACAGACCAGCTAGAGTCCCCTATCGACAGACCAGCTAGAGTCTCCTATCGACAGACCAGCTAGAGTGTCCTATCGACAGACCAGCTAGAGTCCCCTATCGACAGATCAGCTAGAGTCCCCTACCAACAGACCAACTAGAGTCCCCTACCGACAGACCAGCTAGTGTCCCCTACCGACAGACCAGCTAGAGTCCCCTATCGACAGACCAGCTAGAGTCCCCTATCGACAGACCAGCTAGAGTCCCCTACCGACAGACCAGCTAGAGTCCCCTACCGACAGACCAGCTAGAGTCCCCTATCGACAGACCAGCTAGAGTCCCCTATCGACAGATCAGCTAGAGTCCCCTACCAACAGACCAGCTAGAGTCCCCTACCGACAGACCAGCTAGAGTCCCCTATCAACAGACCAGCTAGAGTCCCGTACCAACAGACCAGCTAGAGTCCCCTATCAACAGACCAGCTACAGTCCCCTATCAACAGACCAGCTAGAGTCCCCTATCGACAAACCAGCTAGAGTCCCCTATCGACAGACCAGCTAGAGTCCCCTATCGACAGAGCAGCTAGAGTCCCGTACCTACAGACCAGCTAGAGTCTCCTATCAACAGACCAGCTAGAGTCCCCTATCAACAGACCAGCTTGAGTCCCCTATCAACAGACCAGCTAGAGTCCCCTATCAACAGACCAGCTAGATTCCCCTATCAACAGACCAGCTAGACCAGCTGTTGTGTCCAAAAACACAACAGGGTACACCTCTACCCTGCTGACTGATACCGTTCTACCCTGCTGACTGCTACCCTGCTGCCTGATACCCTGCTGCCTGATACCCTTCGAACCTGCTGACTGATACCATTCTACCCTGCTGCCTGCTACCTTGCTGACTGCTACCCTGCTGCCTGATACCATTCTACCTTGCTGCCTGATACCCTCTACCCTGCTGCCTGATACCCTTCTACCATCCTCCTTGCTACCCTGCTGCCTGATACCCTCCTTCCCTGCGGTGTTTAGCCCAGCATGTGTTTAGCCCAGCATGTGTTTAGCCCAGCATGTGTTTAGCCCAGCAGGTGTTTAGCCCAGCAGGTGGTTAGCCCAGCATGTGGTTAGCCCAGCATGTGTTTAGCCCAGCATGTGGTTAGCCCAGCAGGTGGTTAGCCCAGCAGGTGGTTAGCCCAGCAGGTGGTTAGCCCAGCATGTGTTTAGCCCAGCATGTGTTTAGCCCAGCATGTGTTTAGCCCAGCAGGTGGTTTGGTCTATTGTGCCAAAAAAGCCAGGCCACTCAGGTGGCAACCACGTTCTTGGTAGGTTCTGTTTGATATTAAGCCTAATTTTGTTTGCCTAATCTCTGTGGCTGCCTGCTGGGTCAGTCAGGGACAGACAGACCTTTACCCCCCAGCCCATGGGATCGCAGCTCTCAGATTCCTCTCTTCCGTGCACCCTAGCGTGTCTCATTGTTAGCGGCTCAGCTCAGATAAAGTGCAGTTGGTTTAGACCGCACAAAAGGATCAGCTGGTTCAACACAGTGTGTGTGTCCCAAATGACCCCCCCCCCCCCCCCCCCCTATACAGTGCACTACTGTTTCCACGAGGACCCATAGTGCTAGTAGTGCACAATGAAGGGAATAGGGTGCATTTGGGAGGGACCTAGTATGTCGTACAGAACTCTCTCCACCAGGTCCAGGCCTCCACTGAGCTGTTCCTGTTTTCCTTACAGGAGATAAGTGCTGGGCCAGAGAGCTTTCACTGCACACAGAATAACATATGACTGAAGGGTCATTAGAGAGGAACAGCCATGGGGGGAGGGACAGTGGGGAGAGGGACAGCCATGGGGAGAGGGACAGCCATGGGGAGAGGGACAGGCATGGGGAGAGGGACAGCCATGGGGAGAGGGACAGCTATGGGGAGAGGGACAGCCATGGGGAGAGGGACAGCCATGGGGAGAGGGACAGTGGGGAGAGGGACAGCCATGGGGAGAGGGACAGCCATGGGGAGAGGGACAGCCATGGGGAGAGGGACAGGCATGGGGAGAGGGACAGCCATGGGGAGAGGGACAGCCATGGGGAGAGGGACAGCCATGGGGAGAGGGACAGTGGGGAGAGGGACAGCCATGGGGAGAGGGACAGGCATGGGGAGAGGAACAGCCATGGGGAGAGGGACAGCCATGGGGAGAGGGACAGTGGGGAGAGGGACAGCCATGGGGAGAGGGACAGCCATGGGGAGAGGGACAGTGGGGAGAGGGACAGCCATGGGGAGAAGGACAGCCATGGGGAGAAGGACAGCCATGGGGAGAGGGACAGCCATGGGGAGAGGGACAGCTATGGGGAGAGGGACAGCCATGGGGAGAGGGACAGGCATGGGGAGAGGGACAGCCATGGGGAGAGGGACAGCCATGGGGAGAGGGACAGCCATGGGGAGAAGGACAGCCATGGGGAGAAGGACAGCCATGGGGAGAGGGACAGCCATGGGGAGAGGGACAGCCATGGGGAGAGGGACAGCCATAGGGAGAGGGACAGTGGGGAGAGGGACAGCCATGGAGAGAGGGACAGCCATGGGGAGAGGGACAGCCATGGGGAGAGGGACAGCCATGGGGAGAAGGACAGCCATGGGGAGAGGGACAGCCATGGGGAGAGGGACAGTGGGGAGAGGGACAGCCATAGGGAGAAGGACAGCCATGGGGAGAGGGACAGCCATGGGGAGAGGGACAGCCATGGGGAGAGGGACAGCCATGGGGAGAGGGACATTGGGGAGAGGGACAGCCATGGGTAGAGGGACAGCCATGGGGAGAGGGACAGCCATGGGGAGAGGGACAGCCATGGGGACTGGAGACAACAACAAAACAACACGTCCCCTTCGACAATCATCCATATCTCCTCTATCTGACGGCTGTTAATGGGAATTTAGTTTGCTCGGTCTCAAATGAATATAAACATGCATATCAGGCTCTGACTCTATTGGTTCAGCCATATCGATAACATTAGTAATGGCGTCTTTTTGTAGCTACTAACTCCACTTCGGTTCGTTGGACAAAGCCTACGGGGAAATTAATGGTGATTTATTGGGTGTTTTGGAAAAATGCAGAAAGTAAGCACAAAGACGACACGAGCACTGTCTAGATGACAGGAGCACTGTCTAGATGACAGGAGCACTGTCTAGATGACAGGAGTACTGTCTAGACGACAGGAGCACTGTCTAGACGACAGGAGCACTGTCTAGACGACATTAGCACTGTCTAGACGACAGGAGCACTGTCTAGACGACAGGAGCACTGTCTAGACGACATTAGCACTGTCTAGACGACAGGAGCACTGTCTAGACGACAGGAGCACTGTCTAGACGACAGGAGCACTGTCTAGACGACATTAGCACTATCTAGACGACAGGAGCACTGTCTAGACGACAGGAGCACTGTCTAGACGACAAATCAACAAGGCTATATATGCTTAGATGAATACACTGAAAACAAACTTAAAGATACCAAAAACAATTTAGTACAATCAATGTTGTTAAATATCATAGTACTGATTTCTGTGTGTGTGCACATGATTGTGTGCATGGGCAAGTAAAACCAATTTTGGGGGGGCTCATCCTACTTGTAGACAAGTTGAGGCCTATATTTCATTGTTTTTATGGCATCTAAACTGATTGGATCCCCTTAACCTTCTGAAGGAGTGCACTACAGCGCAAAGCCTGCCACGTGATCTCCAGCCCAGACCACCCTCTCCACCACTCCACATGATCTCCAGCCCACTCCACATGATCTCCAGACCACCCACTCCACATGATCTCCAGCCCACTCCACATGATCTCCAGACCACCCACTCCACATGATCTCCAGCCCAGACCACCCACTCCACCACTCCACATGATCTCCAGCCCACTCCACATGATCTCCAGACCACCCACTCCACATGATCTCCAGCCAGACCACCCACTCCACCACTCCACATGATCTCCAGACCACCCACTCCACCACTCCACATGATCTCCTGCCCAGGCCACCCAATCCACATGATCTCCAGCCCACTCCACATGATCTCCAGACCACCCACTCCACATGATCTCCAGCCCACTCCACATGATCTCCAGACCACCCACTCCACATGATCTCCAGCCCAGACCACCCACTCCACCACTCCACATGATCTCCAGCCCACTCCACATGATCTCCAGACCACCCACTCCACATGATCTCCAGCCCAGACCACGCACTCCACCAATCCACATGATCTCCAGACCACCCACTCCACCACTCCACATGATCTCCTGCCCAGACCACCCAATCCACATGATCTCCAGCCAGACCACCCACTCCACGTGATCTCCAGCCCAGACCACCCACTCCACGTGATCTCCAGCCCAGACCACCCACTCCACATGATCTCCTGCCCAGACCACCCACTCCACAGGATCTCCAGCCCAGACCACCCACTCCACGTGATCTCCAGCCCAGACCACCCACTCAACATGATCTCCAGCCAGACCACCCACTCCACCACTCCACATGATCTCCAGACCACCCACTCCACCACTCCACATGATCTCCAGACCACCCACTCCACGTGATCTCCAGCCCAGACCACCCACTCCACGTGATCTCCAGCCCAGACCACCCACTCCACATGATCTCCTGCCCAGACCACCCACTCCACATGATCTCCTGCCCAGACCACCCACTCCACAGGATCTCCAGCCCAGACCACCCACTCCACGTGATCTCCATCCCAGACCACCCACTCTACATGATCTCCAGCCAGACTACCCACTCCACCACTCCACATGATCTCCAGACCACCCACTCCACCACTCCACATGATCTCCAGACCACCCACTCCACATGATCTCCTGCCCAGACCACCCACTCCACCACTCCACATGATCTCCAGACCACCAACTCCACCACTCCACATGATCTCCAGACCACCCACTCCACGTGATCTCCTGCCCAGACCACCCACTCCACCACTCCACGTGATCTCCAGCCCAGACCACCCACTCCACATGATCTCCAGACCACCCACTCCACATGATCTCCTGCCCAGACCACCCACTCCACCACTCCACGTGATCTCCAGCCCAGACCACCCATTCCACATGATCTCCAGACCACCCACTCCACCACTCCACAGGATCTCCAGCCCAGACCACCCACTCCACATGATCTCCTGCCCAGACCACCCACTCCACCACTCCACATGATCTCCAGACCACCCACTCCACAGGATCTCCAGCCCAGACCACCCACTCCACAGGATCTCCAGCCCGACCACCCACTCCACATGATCTCCTGCCCAGACCACCCACTCCACAGGATCTCCAGCCCAGACCACCCACTCCACCACTCCACATGATCTCCAGACCACCCACTCCACAGGATCTCCAGCCCAGACCACCCACTCCACAGGATCTCCAGCCCAGACCACCCGCTCCACCACTCTACATGGTCTCCAGACCACCCACTCCATCACTCCACATGATCTCCAGACCACCCACTCCACAGGATCTCCAGCCCAGACCACCCACTCCACCACTCCACATGATCTCCAGACCACCCACTCCACAGGATCTCCAGCCCAGACCACCCACTCCACGTGATCTCCAGCCCAGACCACCCACTCCACATGATCTCCTGCCCAGACCACCCACTCCACATGATCTCCAGCCCACTCCACATGATCTCCAGACCACCCACTCCACATGATCTCCAGCCCACTCCACATGATCTCCAGACCACCCACTCCACATGATCTCCAGCCCAGACCACGCACTCCACCAATCCACATGATCTCCAGACCACCCACTCCACCACTCCACATGATCTCCTGCCCAGACCACCCAATCCACATGATCTCCAGCCAGACCACCCACTCCACGTGATCTCCAGCCCAGACCACCCACTCCACGTGATCTCCAGCCCAGACCATCCACTCCACGTGATCTCCAGCCCAGACCACCCACTCCACATGATCTCCTGCCCAGACCGCCCACTCCACAGGATCTCCAGCCCAGACCACCCACTCCACGTGATCTCCAGCCCAGACCACCCACTCAACATGATCTCCAGCCAGACCACCCACTCCACCACTCCACATGATCTCCAGACCACCCACTCCACCACTCCACATGATCTCCAGACCACCCACTCCACGTGATCTCCAGCCCAGACCACCCACTCCACGTGATCTCCAGCCCAGACCACCCACTCCACATGATCTCCTGCCCAGACCACCCACTCCACATGATCTCCTGCCCAGACCACCCACTCCACAGGATCTCCAGCCCAGACCACCCACTCCACGTGATCTCCATCCCAGACCACCCACTCTACATGATCTCCAGCCAGACTACCCACTCCACCACTCCACATGATCTCCAGACCACCCACTCCACCACTCCACATGATCTCCAGACCACCCACTCCACATGATCTCCTGCCCAGACCACCCACTCCACCACTCCACATGATCTCCTGCCCAGACCACCCACTCCACCACTCCACATGATCTCCAGACCACCCACTCCACCACTCCACATGATCTCCAGACCACCCACTCCACGTGATCTCCTGCCCAGACCACCCACTCCACCACTCCACGTGATCTCCAGCCCAGACCACCCACTCCACATGATCTCCAGACCACCCACTCCACATGATCTCCTGCCCAGACCACCCACTCCACCACTCCACGTGATCTCCAGCCCAGACCACCCATTCCACATGATCTCCAGACCACCCACTCCACCACTCCACAGGATCTCCAGCCCAGACCACCCACTCCACATGATCTCCTGCCCAGACCACCCACTCCACCACTCCACATGATCTCCAGACCACCCACTCCACAGGATCTCCAGCCCAGACCACCCACTCCACAGGATCTCCAGCCCGACCACCCACTCCACATGATCTCCTGCCCAGACCACCCACTCCACAGGATCTCCAGCCCAGACCACCCACTCCAACACTCCACATGATCTCCAGACCACCCACTCCACAGGATCTCCAGCCCAGACCACCCACTCCACAGGATCTCCAGCCCAGACCACCCGCTCCACCACTCTACATGGTCTCCAGACCACCCACTCCACCACTCCACATGATCTCCAGACCACCCACTCCACAGGATCTCCAGCCCAGACCACCCGCTCCACCACTCTACATGATCTCCAGACCACCCACTCCACCACTCCACATGATCTCCAGACCACCCACTCCACATGATCTCCTGCCCAGACCACCCACTCCACAGGATCTCCTGACCAGACCATCCACTCCACCCACTCCACATGAGCTCCTGTCCAGACCAGCCACTCCACATGATCTCCAGACCACCCACTCCACATGATCTCCAGACCACCGACTCCACATGATCTCCAGACCACCCACTCCACATGATCGACTGCCCAGACCACCCACTCCACAGGATCTCCTGCCCAGACCAGCCACTCCACATGATCTCCAGCCCAGACCACCCACTCCGCAGGATCTCCTGCCCAGACCACCCACTCCACATGATCTCCAGACCATCCACTCCACCCACTCCACAGGATCTCCTGCCCAGACCAGCCACTCCACATGATCTCCAGCCCAGACCACCCACTCCGCAGGATCTCCTGCCCAGACCACCCACTCCACATGATCTCCAGACCATCCACTCCACCCACTCCACAGGATCTCCTGCCCAGACCACCCACTCCACATGATCTCCAGCCCAGACCGCCCACTCCGCAGGATCTCCTGCCCAGACCACCCACTCCACCACTCCACCAGATCTCCAGACCACCCACTCCACCACTCCACATGATCTCCTGCCCAGACCATCCACTCCACCACTCGACATGATCTCCTGCCCACTCCACCACTCCACATGATCTCCTGCCCAGACCATCCACTCCACCACTCCACCAGATCTCCAGACCACCCACTCCACCACTCCACCAGATCTCCAGACCACCCACTCCACCACTCCACCAGATCTCCAGACCACCCACTCCACCACTCCACCAGATCTCCAGACCACCCACTCCACCACTCCACCAGATCTCCAGACCATCCACTCCACCACTCCACATGATCTCCTGCCCACTCCACCACTCCACCAGATCTCCAGACCACCCACTCCACCAGATCTCCAGACCACCCACTCCACCACTCCACCAGATCTCCAGACCACCCACTCCACCACTCCACCAGATCTCCAGACCATCCACTCCACCACTCCACATGATCTCCTGCCCACTCCACCACTCCACCAGATCTCCAGACCACCCACTCCACCAGATCTCCAGACCACCCACTCCACCACTCCACCAGATCTCCAGACCACCCACTCCACCACTCCACCAGATCTCCAGACCACCCACTCCACCAGATCTCCAGACCACCCACTCCACCACTCCACCAGATCTCCAGACCACCCACTCCACCACTCCACCAGATCTCCAGACCACCCACTCCACCAGATCTCCAGACCACCCACTCCACCACTCCACCAGATCTCCAGACCACCCACTCCACCACTCCACCAGATCTCCAGACCACCCACTCCACCACTCCACCAGATCTCCAGACCACCCACTCCACCACTCCACCAGATCTCCAGACCACCCACTCCACCAGATCTCCAGACCACCCACTCCACCACTCCACCAGATCTCCAGACCACCCACTCCACCAGATCTCCAGACCACCCACTCCACCACTCCACCAGATCTCCAGACCATCCACTCCACCACTCCACCAGATCTCCAGACCACCCACTCCACCACTCCACCAGATCTCCAGACCACCCACTCCACCACTCCACCAGATCTCCAGACCATCCACTCCACCACTCCACATGATCTCCTGCCCACTCCACCACTCCACCAGATCTCCAGACCACCCACTCCACCAGATCTCCAGACCACCCACTCCACCACTCCACCAGATCTCCAGACCACCCACTCCACCACTCCACCAGATCTCCAGACCACCCACTCCACCAGATCTCCAGACCACCCACTCCACCACTCCACCAGATCTCCAGACCACCCACTCCACCACTCCACCAGATCTCCAGACCACCCACTCCACCAGATCTCCAGACCACCCACTCCACCACTCCACCAGATCTCCAGACCACCCACTCCACCACTCCACCAGATCTCCAGACCACCCACTCCACCAGATCTCCAGACCACCCACTCCACCACTCCACCAGATCTCCAGACCACCCACTCCACCACTCCACCAGATCTCCAGACCACCCACTCCACCAGATCTCCAGACCACCCACTCCACCACTCCACCAGATCTCCAGACCACCCACTCCACCACTCCACCAGATCTCCAGACCACCCACTCCACCAGATCTCCAGACCACCCACTCCATCCACTCCACCAGATCTCCAGACCACCCACTCCACCAGATCTCCAGACCACCCACTCCACCACTCCACCAGATCTCCAGACCACCCACTCCACCACTCCACCAGATCTCCAGACCACCCACTCCACCAGATCTCCAGACCACCCACTCCACCACTCCACCAGATCTCCAGACCACCCACTCCACCACTCCACCAGATCTCCAGACCACCCACTCCACCAGATCTCCAGACCACCCACTCCACCACTCCACCAGATCTCCAGACCACCCACTCCACCACTCCACCAGATCTCCAGACCACCCACTCCACCAGATCTCCAGACCACCCACTCCACCACTCCACCAGATCTCCAGACCACCCACTCCACCACTCCACCAGATCTCCAGACCACCCACTCCACCAGATCTCCAGACCACCCACTCCACCACTCCACCAGATCTCCAGACCACCCACTCCACCACTCCACCAGATCTCCAGACCACCCACTCCACCAGATCTCCAGACCACCCACTCCATCCACTCCACCAGATCTCCAGACCACCCACTCCACCACTCCACCAGATCTCCAGACCACCCACTCCACCACTCCACCAGATCTCCAGACCACCCACTCCACCAGATCTCCAGACCACCCACTCCACCACTCCACCAGATCTCCAGACCACCCACTCCACCACTCCACCAGATCTCCAGACCACCCACTCCACCAGATCTCCAGACCACCCACTCCACCACTCCACCAGATCTCCAGACCACCCACTCCACCACTCCACCAGATCTCCAGACCACCCACTCCACCAGATCTCCAGACCACCCACTCCATCCACTCCACCAGATCTCCAGACCACCCACTCCACCACTCCACCAGATCTCCAGACCACCCACTCCACCACTCCACCAGATCTCCAGACCACCCACTCCACCAGATCTCCAGACCACCCACTCCACCACTCCACCAGATCTCCAGACCACCCACTCCACCACTCCACCAGATCTCCAGACCACCCACTCCACCAGATCTCCAGACCACCCACTCCACCACTCCACCAGATCTCCAGACCACCCACTCCACCACTCCACCAGATCTCCAGACCACCCACTCCACCAGATCTCCAGACCACCCACTCCACCACTCCACCAGATCTCCAGACCACCCACTCCACCATTCCACCAGATCTCCAGACCACCCACTCCACCAGATCTCCAGACCACCCACTCCATCCACTCCACCAGATCTCCAGACCACCCACTCCACCACTCCACCAGATCTCCAGACCACCCACTCCACCACTCCACCAGATCTCCAGACCACCCACTCCACCAGATCTCCAGACCACCCACTCCACCACTCCACCAGATCTCCAGACCACCCACTCCACCACTCCACCAGATCTCCAGACCACCCACTCCACCAGATCTCCAGACCACCCACTCCACCACTCCACCAGATCTCCAGACCACCCACTCCACCACTCCACCAGATCTCCAGACCACCCACTCCACCAGATCTCCAGACCACCCACTCCACCACTCCACCAGATCTCCAGACCACCCACTCCACCACTCCACCAGATCTCCAGACCACCCACTCCACCAGATCTCCAGACCACCCACTCCACCACTCCACCAGATCTCCAGACCACCCACTCCACCACTCCACCAGATCTCCAGACCACCCACTCCACCAGATCTCCAGACCACCCACTCCACCACTCCACCAGATCTCCAGACCACCCACTCCACCAGATCTCCAGACCACCCACTCCACCACTCCACCAGATCTCCAGACCACCCACTCCACCACTCCACCAGATCTCCAGACCACCCACTCCACCAGATCTCCAGACCCCCCACTCCACCACTGCTTTGAATAGCCATCAGGTCGGAGAAATCAGAAAACTGAATGGCGCTTCGGGAATAGTTTCATCCCAAGGGTTATCACTATTATGAACAACTCCTCATATGGGCAGGTGTGTGGTGGCGTGGGATAGGAGGGTAGGAAAGGTATCTGTCTGACTGTTCCTATTGTTTGTTTCCTGCTCTGTTTTCTATGTTTTGTTCAGGCCTGATGTGTGTGCTAAGTGCTAAGATTTAACGTGAATCTGAATTGTCTTCAGTTTTCCATCATATGACCGTCATGATAGAAATGCATTATTAATATAGTTCAATGAACGAATGCAAGTTTAATGTTGGTATTGTTTTCTCCTTCATGGCACGAGGAGTGCAATAGCTCAAAAGCATGAGGAAAGCAATAGCTGCGTTTCACACCTTCCCAACCCAGACCCAAAATGGGGACTTCATTATCATAGGGTTAGATGTGATGGGTATTTGTCCTCTCTATTTGCTACAGATCATTGTAAAGGAATATTGAGACAGAGAGAAAAGGACAAAGGGAGAGGGTTCCACTTTATATTAGGTGAGCGGGGATTCCACTCTATATTAGGTGAGCGAGGGTTCCACTCTATATTAGGTGAGAGAGGATTCCACTCTATATTAGGTGAGAGAGGGTTCCACTCTATATTAGGTGAGAGAGGATTCCACTCTATATTAGGTGAGAGAGGATTCCACTCTATATTAGGTGAGAGAGGATTCCACTCTATATTAGGTGAGAGAGGATTCCACGCTATATTAGGTGAGAGAGGATTCCACTCTATATTAGGTGAGAGAGGATTCCACTTTATATTAGGTGAGAGAGGATTCCACTCTATATTAGGTGAGAGAGGGTTCCACTCTATATTAGGTGAGAGAGGATTCCACTCTATATTAGGTGAGCGAGGATTCCACTCTATATTAGGTGAGAGAGGATTCCACTCTATATTAGGTGAGAGAGGATTCCACTCTATTTAGGTGAGCGAGGATTCCACTCTATATTAGGTGAGAGAGGATTCCACTTTATATTAGGTGAGAGAGGATTCCACTCTATATTAGGTGAGCGAGGATTCCACTCTATATTAGGTGAGAGAGGGTTCCACTCTATTTTAGGTGAGCGAGGGTTCCACTCTATATTAGGTGAGAGAGGATTCCACTCTATATTAGGTGAGCGAGGATTCCACTCTATATTAGGTGAGCGAGGATTCCACTCTATATTAGGTGAGCGAGGATTCCACTCTATATTAGGTGAGAGAGGATTCCACTTTATATTAGGTGAGCGAGGATTCCACTCTATATTAGGTGAGCGAGGGTTCCACTTTATATTAGGTGAGCGAGGGTTCCACTTTATATTAGGTGAGAGAGGATTCCACTTTATATTAGGTGAGAGAGGATTCCACTTTATATTAGGTGAGAGAGGATTCCACTTTATATTAGGTGAGCGAGGGTTCCACTTTATATTAGGTGAGCGAGGATTCCACTCTATATTAGGTGAGCGAGGATTCCACTCTATATTAGGTGAGCGAGGATTCCACTCTATATTAGGTGAGCGAGGATTCCACTCTATATTAGGTGAGAGAGGGTTCCACTCTATATTAGGTGAGAGAGGATTCCACTCTATATTAGGTGAGCGAGGGTTCCACTCTATATTAGGTGAGCGAGGGTTCCATTCTATATTAGGTGAGAGAGGATTCCACTCTATATTAGGTGAGCGAGGGTTCCACTCTATATTAGGTGAGAGAGGATTCCACTCTATATTAGGTGAGAGAGGATTCCACTCTATATTAGGTGAGAGAGGATTCCACTCTATATTAGGTGAGAGAGGGTTCCACTCTATATTAGGTGAGAGAGGGTTCCACTCTATATTAGGTGAGAGAGGGTTCCACTCTATATTAGGTGAGAGAGGGTTCCACTCTATATTAGGTGAGAGAGGGTTCCACTCTATATTAGGTGAGAGAGGGTTCCACTCTATATTAGGTGAGAGAGGGTTCCACTCTATATTAGGTGAGAGAGGATTCCACTCTATATTAGGTGAGAGAGGATTCCACTCTATATTAGGTGAGAGAGGATTCCACTCTATATTAGGTGAGCGAGGATTCCACTCTATATTAGGTGAGAGAGGGTTCCACTCTATATTAGGTGAGAGAGGATTCCACTTTATATTAGGTGAGCGAGGATTCCACTCTATTTAGGTGAGCGAGGATTCCACTCTATATTAGGTGAGCGAGGATTCCGCTCTATATTAGGTGAGCGAGGATTCCACTCTATATTAGGTGAGCGAGGATTCCACTCTATATTAGGTGAGCGAGGATTCCACTCTATATCAGGTGAGAGAGGATTCCACTCTATATTAGGTGAGCGAGGATTCCACTCTATATTAGGTGAGAGAGGATTCCACTTTATATTAGGTGAGCGAGAATTCCACTCTATATTAGGTGAGCGAGGGTTCCACTCTATATTAGGTGAGAGAGGGTTCCACTCTATATTAGGTGAGAGAGGGTTCCACTCTATATTAGGTGAGAGAGGGTTCCACTCTATATTAGGTGAGAGAGGGTTCCACTCTATATTAGGTGAGAGAGGGTTCCACTCTATATTAGGTGAGAGAGGGTTCCACTCTATATTAGGTGAGAGAGGATTCCACACTATATTAGGTGAGCGAGGGTTCCACTCTATATTAGGTGAGCGAGGATTCCACTCTATATTAGGTGAGAGAGGATTCCACTCTATATTAGGTGAGCGAGGATTCCACTCTATATTAGGTGAGAGAGGATTCCACTTTATATTAGGTGAGCGAGGGTTCCACTCTATTTAGGTGAGAGAGAGTTCCACTCTATATTAGGTGAGAGAGGGTTCCACTCTATATTAGGTGAGAGAGGATTCCACTCTATATTAGGTGAGAGAGGATTCCACTTTATATTAGGTGAGCGAGGATTCCACTCTATTTAGGTGAGAGAGAGTTCCACTCTATATTAGGTGAGAGAGGGTTCCACTCTATATTAGGTGAGCGAGGATTCCACTCTATATTAGGTGAGCGAGGATTCCACTCTATATTAGGTGAGAGAGGGTTCCACTCTATATTAGGTGAGAGAGGATTCCACTCTATTTAGGTGAGAGAGAGTTCCACTCTATATTAGGTGAGAGAGGGTTCCACTCTATATTAGGTGAGAGAGGATTCCACTCTTAAAAGTTCCACTTATTTGTTGTTTTTTGCTTTTTTAAAGGAAAACCATTTTAAAAAATGCAATCTTAACAGCCGTTTGACTTTGTTCTTTTTGTAATCTCTCATGCCATATTCCCATTGTTAGCGTTATAGTTATTCCATTGCTATAGTTTCTGTAGTCTGGTGACCAGTTAGTTTATGAAAAGAAAGAAGATAAAAATATTTCCATTCTTCCCATCACAGACTGGTAGAGCTGTGACACCAGGTGGGTGCAATAATTATCAAGTAGAACAGAAAAACATCAATATTCAGAACCTCCATACATGGACCATTGGCCGCTGTCTTCTAAATTCCACTGGAGCAAAATTACTAGCTGATTACACAATTAATGTTCGTATTTACATCATGTAATGTAGTGCTCTGGAGAAAGTATATTTATTGGTGAATTGTAGCGTAGCAAGATTTTCCCCAAATGGTTCCGTTAACTAGCAAATTATTTATGTGGAAATCAAGTCCAGTCTGCTGTAAAACAGAAACTCGATGTGTGTGAACCGGACTTTAACGTAACTTTTACAAAAATCGGTATCCCTTCCAACCATCACCACCAGTTCATTCTCTGTTCTTTAGGTGGAAATCAGCAACCCTGGCGTCACTTCCTGAAAGAGGTGGAAATTGCGCCTCTCTGTGGTGAAAATCTATAAAATACCAGAAGTAAAATATGCCTTCCACGGTGTCCTGCCAGGATCAAAAATGTTTCATGGCGGATGAATAGAAGAAAAAAAAACGCGTTTGTTGTTTGAGAACGAGGCGAGCAGAAGTCTGGGCGAAGACGAGGTTGAGTAGACTCGTTTTGAATTTCCAATCCTTGTCCCCCCTTATACCCACAACGCTGTAGCTACACAGTCAGACTAGAGAGGGCTATGTAAAGAGGTAGACTACCCTAAATCATGAGAATTGTTTGACTCAACCAGATAATTCTCCTTTACTAGCTAAGCTAGCCAAACAAGCTAACGATAGCTAGCTTGCTATACAGACATTTTAATCCAACATGGCGCTTTAAAGAACGTTTTATGACCAAGATCAGGGATGATGATTTGTTTGGGTAACTAGGAGACTCTACTCCTGCAATTCATCAAAACAATCACAAACGACTCTTGTAGAAATGGCCCCAGAGTCTAGCATTGAATAAAGCGTCTTACTGTGCACCAGCTGTCTTCCTTATGGTTAACTAGCTAGCAATCTATAGATCCAGTGACCATTCTGAAAATGCCAATGAATGGATTTGCAATTACAATACTGATTGATGACGACACACTTGCACCCAATTAAATACCTGTACCTGGTCACTCTAATAGGGTTATATTTGTTTGTGTATGTAGCTAGTTAGCTGTCTGTCTGCTTGGGAGATGGAGGAGCAGGAGAGAGCTATGGAAGAGGATGCTCTGGACTCAAAGCCTCCACTGACCACTGAAGAGGATGAGCCCAAACACACCGTCCTCCACGGGTCTCATATCACTGAAACACAACAGGTGGGACTTAAATATGAGTTGGTGGGACTTGACCCTATGAGTCGGTGAGACTTGACCCTAGGAGTCGGTGAGACTTGACCCTATGAGTCGGTGAGACTTGACCCTATGAGTCGGTGGGACTTGACCCTAGGAGTCGGTGGGACTTGGCCCTAGGAGTCGGTGGGACTTGACCCTATGAGTCGGTGGGACTTGACCCTATGAGTCGGTGGGACTTGACCCTATGAGTCGGTGGGACTTGACCCTATGAGTCGGTGAGACTTGACCCTATGAGTCGGCGGGACTTGACCCTAGGAGTCGGCGGGACTTGACCCTAGGAGTCGGCGGGACTTGACCCTATGAGTCGGTGAGACTTGACCCTATGAGTCGGTGGGACTTGACCCTAGTAGTCGGTGGGACTTGGCCCTAGGAGTCGGTGGGACTTGACCCTATGAGTCGGTGGGACTTGACCCTATGAGTCGGTGGGACTTGACCCTATGAGTCGGTGGGACTTGACCCTATGAGTCGGTGAGACTTGACCCTATGAGTCGGTGAGACTTGTCCCTATGAGTCGGTGGGACTTGACCCTAGGAGTCGGCGGGACTTGACCCTAGGAGTCGGCGGGACTTGACCCTATGAGTCGGCGAGACTTGACCCTATGAGTCGGTGGGACTTGACCCTAGTAGTCGGTGGGACTTGGCCCTAGGAGTCGGTGGGACTTGACCCTATGAGTCGGTGGGACTTGACCCTATGAGTCGGTGGGACTTGACCCTATGAGTCGGTGGGACTTGACCCTATGAGTCGGTGAGACTTGACCCTATGAGTCGGTGAGACTTGTCCCTATGAGTCGGTGGGACTTGACCCTAGGAGTCGGCGGGACTTGACCCTATGAGTCGGCGGGACTTGACCATATGAGTCGGCGGGACTTGACCCTATGAGTCGGCGGGACTTGACCCTATGAGTCGGCGAGACTTGACCCTATGAGTCGGCGAGAGTTGGCGAGACTTGACTCCACCCACTCCACCAGATCTCCAGACCACCCACTCATCCACTTCAAGTGGGTGGAGTGGATGGTCTGGGCAGGAGATCATGTGGAGTGGGCAGGAGATCATGTGGAGTGGTGGAGTGGGCAGGAGATCATGTAGAGTCGGTGGGACTTGACCCTATGAGTCGGTGGGACTTGACCCTAGGAGTCGGTGGGACTTGACCCTAGGAGTCAGTGGGACTTGACCCTATGAGTCAGTGGGACTTGACCCTAGGAGTCAGTGGGACTTGACCCTAGGAGTCAGTGGGACTTGACCCTAGGAGTCAGTGGGACTTGACCCTATGAGTCAGTGGGACTTGACCCTAGGAGTCAGTGGGACTTGACCCTAGGAGTCAGTGGGACTTGACCCTAGGAGTCAGTGGGACTTGACCCTAGGAGTCAGTGGGACTTGACCCTAGGAGTCGGTGGGACTTGACCCTAGGAGTCAGTGGGACTTGACCCTAGGAGTGGGTGGGACTTGACCCTAGGAGTCAGTGGGACTTGACCCTAGGAGTCAGTGGGACTTGACCCTAGGAGTCAGTGGGACTTGACCCTAGGAGTCAGTGGGACTTGACCCTAGGAGTGGGTGGGACTTGACCCTAGGAGTCAGTGGGACTTGACCCTAGGAGTCAGTGGGACTTGACCCTAGGAGTCAGTGGGACTTGACCCTAGGAGTCAGTGGGACTTGACCCTAGGAGTCAGTGGGACTTGACCCTAGGAGTCGGTGGGACTTGACCCTAGGAGTCGGTGGGACTTGACCCTAGGAGTCGGTGGGACTTGACCCTAGGAGTCAGTGGGACTTGACCCTAGGAGTCAGTGGGACTTGACCCTAGCAGTCGGTGGGACTTGACCCTATGAGTCGGTGGGACTTGACACTAGAAGTCGGTGGGACTTGACCCTAGCAGTCGGTGGGACTTGACCCTAGGAGTGGGTGGGACTTGACCCTAGGAGTCAGTGGGACTTGACCCTATACGTTTCTAAATGATTTGTGATGAGAAAGAATAATACAGTGCAGATATCAGGAGACCAAATCAATGGCAATTAGCATAATCACATGCATGTGTTCCAGGAGCCCAGGGAACCTGCACCTGAAGAGAAGGAGACGAAGCCACAGTTCTCAGAGCTGCTTGTTATCAACAGCCTAGCTCCTCCAGACAGCTGGGAACCAGTCCACACTGATATCAAACTTGAGGAACTGACAAAGACAGAAATGCTGATACTGTCACAGACAGAGAATCAGGCAGCGATACAGACACAGACATTATCACAGACAGATGAGTTTATCATACTTGATCAGAATGGACAGCCCCTACAGTGTGAACGCATGGTGAGTAGAGAGGGTTTCACAAGAGCATAGAAACAGGTCCAGGCAGCTGCCAAATGGTACCCTGGTGATCCCAGATCTGTTTATGCTGAATAGCCAACTTGTTATAGCCTGGTTGGCTAGTCATCACAAACACATCTGGCAGCATCAGGCTAGACTAGTCAATTCATTTTTGTTCCATGCTTCTTAAAAACAGGCTATGAACTGTTGGGTTTACGGTCTTCGTGTACCCTAAACATCTTTGCTCCCCTAGGTGCTAGTGACCAGTCAGTCAGACAACGGAGAGATGTATGTTATCCCCTCTAATCAGCTAGGAGGGGCTCAGGTGTTACTTCCTAGAGGACACCTACTGGACATCATAGACCCTACAGGTATTATTAACCTGAACTCACCTGCTTCTACAGATACCAGCACCCTATTCCCTATTATAGTGCACCCTATTCCCTATTATAGTATTACTATTACTACTTTTGACCAGAGCTGGCCTACAAATGACTTCAGGTCAGACTGTTGTGTGGGGCGATCGACAGAGCAGCAGAATTAAATTCAGGATGAGTCGTCAGGCAAACAGAAGTCTGCATTTTTGACGTTCCCTCTGGAAATATATTAGTTATTATATTCTATTTCTTGTTAGACAATGTCAAGGAATTTTAACAGAAATTGCTCAAATTCCTTGTACAGTGTTTGGTGCTACAGAATTGAATAGAACACTATCTCTATCAGAGGAGGCTGGTGAGGGGAGGAAGGCTCATAATAATGTCTGGAACGGAGCAAATGGAACGGCATCAAACACATGGAGACCAATGTGAAACCATGGAGACCAATGTGAAACCATGGAGACCAATGTGTTTGATGTATTTGATCCCATTCCACTAATTCCGCTCCAGTCATTACCACGAGCCAGTCCTCCCCAATTAAGGTGCCACCAGCCTCCTGTGCTTTCTATAGTTTGGTGTATGAAGCTGAGATTGTCTGATCTGTTTAGGATCCTGCGGGGAGAAGACTGCTGATGAGAAAGAGCTTCACACCATCACGTTAACAGCTGTTACGGATGACAGAGGCAGTTTGACTATAGTACCATCGGCTGTTACGGATGACAGAGGCAGTTTGACTATAGTACCATCGACTGTTACGGATGACAGCGGCAGTTTGAAGACAGTAACATCGGCTGTTACGGATGACAGAGGCAGTTTGACTACAGTACCATCGACTGTTACGGATGACAGAGGCAGCTTGACTACAGTACCATCGGCTGTTACGGATGACAGAGGCAGTTTGACTATAGTACCATCGACTGTTACGGATGACAGAGGCAGTTTGACTATAGTACCATCGGCTGTTACGGATGACAGAGGCAGTTTGACTACAGTACCATCGACTGTTACGGATGACAGAGGCAGCTTGACTACAGTACCATCGGCTGTTACGGATGACAGCGGCAGCTTGACTACAGTACCATCGACTGTTACGGATGACAGAGGCAGCTTGACTACAGTACCATCGGCTGTTACGGATGACAGCGGCAGTTTGACTACAGTAACATCGGCTGTTACGGATGACAGCGGCAGTTTGACTACAGTAACATCGGCTGTTACGGATGACAGCGGCAGTTTGACTACAGTAGCTGCGGCTAAGAGCTCGGCACAGAGGTGGGCTCACATCTTCTTAGTGTTACACTCGGTAACTGTTTAAGGATTATTAGGTTCATTTGACAATAGATGTAACTGTTACTGTCCCTCTCCCCATGTTACTGTTGTGTGTAGCTCTCAGGTCTGTTTCACCTCTCTGAAACCTCTCCCAGCCAACGCCCCCAACTGGGCCCTGAGGCTTCATAATGCTGAGGTACGTCTACCAACTGGGCCCTGAGGCTTCATAATGCTGAGGTACGTCTACCAACTGGGCCCTGAGGCTTCATAATGCTGAGGTACGTCTACCAACTGGGCCCTGAGGCTTCATAATGCTGAGGTACGTCTACCAACTGGGCCCTGAGGCTTCATAATGCTGAGGTACGTCTACCAACTGGGCCCTGAGGCTTCATAATGCTGAGGTACGTCTACCAACTGGGCCCTGAGGCTTCATAATGCTGAGGTACGGATACCAACTGGGCCCTGAGGCTTCATAATGCTGAGGTACGTCTACCAACTGGGCCCTGAGGCTTCATAATGCTTAGGTACGTCTACCAACTGGGTCCTGAGGCTTCATAATGCTGAGGTACGTCTACCAACTGGGCCCTGAGGCTTCATAATGCTGAGGTACGTCTACCAACTGGGCCCTGAGGCTTCATAATGCTGAGGTACGTCTACCAACTGGGCCCTGAGGCTTCATAATGCTGAGGTACGTCTACCAACTGGGCCCTGAGGCTTCATAATGCTGAGGTACGTCTACCAACTGGGCCCTGAGGCTTCATAATGCTGAGGTACGTCTACCAACTGGGCCCTGAGGCTTCATAATGCTGAGGTACGTCTACCAACTGGGCCCTGAGGCTTCATAATGCTGAGGTACGTATACCAACTGGGCCCTGAGGCTTCATAATGCTGAGGTACGTCTACCAACTGGGCCCTGAGGCTTCATAATGCTGAGGTACGTCTACCAACTGGGCCCTGAGGCTTCATAATGCTGAGGTACGTCTACCAACTGGGCCCTGAGGCTTCATAATGCTGAGGTACATCTACCAACTGGGCCCTGAGGCTTCATAATGCTGAGGTACGTCTACCAACTGGGCCCTGAGGCTTCATAATGCTGAGGTACGTCTACCAACTGGGCCCTGAGGCTTCATAATGCTGAGGTACGTCTACCAACTGGGCCCTGAGGCTTCATAATGCTGAGGTACGTCTACCAACTGGGCCCTGAGGCTTCATAATGCTGAGGTACGTCTACCAACTGGGCCCTGAGGCTTCATAATGCTGAGGTACGTATACCAACTGGGCCCTGAGGCTTCATAATGCTGAGGTACGTCTACCAACTGGGCCCTGAGGCTTCATAATGCTGAGTTACGGATACCAACTGGGCCCTGAGGCTTCAATAATGCTGAGGTATGTCTACCAACTGGGCCCTGAGGCTTCATAATGCTGAGGTACGTCTACCAACTGGGCCCTGAGGCTTCATAATGCTGAGGTACGGATACCAACTGGGCCCTGAGGCTTCATAATGTTGAGGTACGGATACCAACTGGGCCCTGAGGCTTCATAATGCTGAGGTACGTTTACCAACTGGGCCCTGAGGCTTCATAATGCTTAGGTACGTCTACCAACTGGGTCCTGAGGCTTCATAATGCTGAGGTACGTCTACCAACTGGGCCCTGAGGCTTCATAATGCTGAGGTACGTCTACCAACTGGGCCCTGAGGCTTCATAATGCTGAGGTACGTCTATCAACTGGGCCTTGAGGCTTCATAATGCTGAGGTATGGATACCAACTGGGCCCTGAGGCTTCATAATGCTGAGGTACGGATACCAACTGGGCCCTGAGGCTTCATAATGCTGAGGTACGTCTACCAACTGGGCCCTGAGGCTTCATAATGCTGAGGTACGTCTACCAACTGGGCCCTGAGGCTTCATAATGCTGAGGTACGTCTACCAACTGGGCCCTGAGGCTTCATAATGCTGAGGTACGGATACCAACTGGGCCCTGAGGCTTCATAATGCTGAGGTACGGATACCAACTGGGCCCTGAGGCTTCATAATGCTGAGGTACGTCTACCAACTGGGCCCTGAGGCTTCATACACTAAACTGCATTACACTGCTCCCAACCTAACACATTCTAACACATCAAATCTAATTTTATTTGTCACATGCGCCAAATACAACAGTAGACCTTACCATGAAATGCTGAATACAACAGTAGACCTTACTGTGAAATGCTTACTGACAAGCCCTTAACCAACAATGCAGTTTTATGAAAAATAAGAGTTAAGAACAGATGTACTTAATAAACTAAAGTAAAAAAATAGAAGAGCAACAATAAAATAACAATAACGAGACTTTATACACAGGTTAGTCGAGGTAATTTGTACATGTAGGTAGGGGTAAAGTGACTATGCATAGATAATTAACAGCGAGTAGCAGCAGTGTAAAAAGGGGCGGGGGGGGGGGGGTCAGTCAATGTAAATAGTCCGGTGGCCATTTGATTAGATGTTCAGGAGTCTTATGGCTTGGGGGGTAGAAGCTGTTCAGATGCCTTTTGGACCTAGACTTGGCGCTCCGCTACCTCTTGCCGTGCGGTAGCAGAGAGAACAGTCTATGACTAAGGTGGCTGGAGTCTTTGACAATTTTTAGGGCCTTCCTCTGACACCGCCTGGTATAGAAGTCCTGGATGGCAGGAAGCTTGACCCCAGTGATGTACTGGGCCGTTAGCACTACCCTCTGTAGTGCCTTGCGGTCGGAGGCCGAGCAGTTGCCATACGAGGCAGTGATGCAAGCAGTCAGGATGCTCTCGATGGTGCAGCTGTAGAACCTTTTGAGGATCTGAGGACCAATGCCAAATCCTTTCAGTCTCCTGAGGGGGAATAGGTTTGTCCTGCCCTCTTCACGACTGTCTTGGTGTGTTTGGACCATTCTAGTTTGTTGGTGATGTGGACGCCAAGGAACGTGAAGCTCTCAACCTGCTCCACTACAGCCCCGTCGATGACAATGGGGTTGTGCTCGGTGCTCCTTTTCCTGTAGTCCTCTCCTTTGTCTTGATCACATTGAGGGAGAGGTTGTTGTCCTGCCACCACACGGCCAGGTCACTGACCTCCTCCCTATTGGCTGTCTCGTATCATCAGCAAACTTAATGATGGTGTTGGAGTCGTGCCTGGCCATGCAGTCATGGGTGAACAGGGAGTACAGGAGGGGAATAAGCACACAACCCTGAGGGGCCCCTGTGTTGAGGATCCCTTGTGTTGAGGATGTGTTGTTACCTAACCTCACCACCTGAGGGCGGCCCTTCAGGAAGTAAGGGACCACCCCTCTGAAATGTACAAAAATTAATGGGAACATATTGGCACTGTACGAACCATATACACGGTGTCCAATACCACTCAATTGGACGTTGTTTCATTCAAAGTTGATTGCAAATGCCATATTGCAAATGCCAAGTGTAACACTGCAAAAATCTAATAGATGGCGATTGCGCTCCACCGTAATTTTTCATATTGCAAATGTAACACAAGTAAAGACCCAAGAGTAAAATTTTTAAAATATGAACTATTTGTCAACTTATCACCCTCTTAAAAAAGTGCTTTCTGGACAGTTTTTTAAAATTCTTTTGATTTTTTTGTCAATTACACATGTATCAACATACTTTAGTCATATTTTATTATCATCATTTTTTTTTTACTTGTCCATAAGGCATATGTTTTGTCCATTTGCAATATGATTTCATAGAAAGTCAAAAGTCGAAAATGTGAGAGAAAAAATTCAAAAACGTATCAAAAATGACAAAAATTTGAAAATTCTATAAAACGGAAATCGAATGTCAGAGAGACTTCGTTCGATGAATTCCCGGAAGATCCTGCCCTGCCGCACGGCCCGACGCCGTCCGCAAATTTTAGAAGCGTTGGAGGACGTCTAGTAAGGGACCGTACATTTGCAATGTGGACTTTCTCACTAACCATATGGCAAATGTCAAAATGTTCCCTTAAGGTATGTTGACACCCTAAGACACGTTGACACCCTAAGACACGTTGACACCCTAACACACATTGACACCCTAAGACACAGCTCTGTTGCCTGAGGATGCTAACAGGAAAGGCTTGTGATAGTTAGCGTCCTCAGGCTTATAGCTTTGCACATTTCTGGGAAGGAAGGGCCTCAACAGTCCTCCATGTTGACTCTTTGATTTCTTCTTGTCCTCCTTTTCTCTCTCTGTCTCTGTCTATCCCCTCTCTCTCTCTGTGTCTCCTGGAGCAGAAGATAGGTGACTCATACCGTGGCTACTGTAACACCGACACAGAGCTGGAGACCATCCTCCTGCTCCACAAGCAGCAGACCAACAGTGTGTTTGGGACACGCCAGTCCCCCTCCCCTGCCAAGCCTGCCAGCCGTCTGATGTGGAAGTCCCAATACGTACCTTACGATGGCGTCCCTTTTGTCAATGCAGGTATACAGTCACAGTACTGGTTCAGTAGTCTACGATGGCGTCCCTGAACATAAACCTGGTATGCATCTCCAGGCCTCTGATACGTGCCTTTGGAACATCTACATTTAAAGTCTAATACATCTATTGAATATACACCATCACAATAAAGCCATGGTTTCTTTTAGGCAGATATAAAGAAACATGATATGAACATGTATATATATATATCTGTAAGAATCTGTATGTAATCTGGCTATAGACTGTAGACTTGTTAATTTATCAGACTAGATACTGTATGTTATCTGGCTATGATAATCAGACTAGATACTGTATGTTATCTGGCTATAGGCTGTAGACTTGTTCATTTATCAGACTATAGGCTGTATGTTATCTGGCTATAGACTGTAGGCTTGTTCATTTATCAGACTAGATACTGTATGTTATCTGGCTATAGACTGTAGGCTTGTTCATTTATCAGACTAGATACTGTATGTTATCTGGCTATAGACTGTAGGCTTGTTCATTTATCAGACTAGATACTGTATGTTATCTGGCTATAGACTGTAGGCTTGTTCATTTATCAGACTAGATACTGTATGTTATCTGGCTATAGACTGTAGGCTTGTTCATTTAGTAGACTAGATACTGTATGTTATCTGGCTGTAGACTTGTTCATTTATCAGACTAGATACTGTATGTTATCTGGCTATAGACTGTAGGCTTGTTCATTTATCAGACTAGATACTGTATGTTATCTGGCTATAGACTGTAGGCTTGTTCATTTATCAGACTAGATACTGTATGTTATCTGGCTATAGACTGTAGGCTTGTTCATTTATCAGACTAGATACTGTATGTTATCTGGCTATAGACTGTAGGCTTGTTCATTTAGTAGACTAGATACTGTATGTTATCTGGCTATAGACTGTAGGCTTGTTCATTTATCAGACTAGATACTGTATGTTATCTGACTATAGACTGTAGGCTTGTTCATTTAGTAGACTAGATACTGTATGTTATCTGACTATAGACTGTAGGCTTGTTCATTTATCAGACTAGATACTGTATGTTATCTGACTAGATAGGCTTATAAATCCTCTGCCATTATTTTATATGATTTTCTAGGAAGAACAATATAATTGAACTTATAAGACTAAAATTGAAACCATATTTTTCCTATTCTGGTGAGAGAGAGAGAGAGAGAGAGAGAGAGAGAGAGAGAGAGAGAGAGAGAGAGAGAGAGAGAGAGAGAGAGAGAGAGAGAGAGAGAGAGAGAGAGAGAGAGAGAGAGAGAGAGAGAGAGAGAGAGAGAGAGAGAGAGAGAGAGAGAGAGAGAGAGAGAGAGAGAGAGAGAGAGAGAGAGAGAGAGAGAGAGAGAGAGAGAGAGAGAGAGAGAGAGAGAGAGAGAGAGAGAGAGAGAGAGAGAGAGAGAGAGAGAGAGAGAGAGAGAGAGAGAGAGAGAGAGAGAGAGAGAGAGAGAGAGAGAGAGAGAGAGAGAGAGAGAGAGAGAGAGAGAGAGAGAAAAAAAAAAAAAAAAGATGGACACTCATACATGCTTTTAACAAGTAATAAAGCCTTATACCTGCAGGCTTTCAGGAAAGTGTTACCAATGTAATAACTAGATCATATGAATGAATGGTTTGTCAGACCATATTCAGAGTTATAATGGAGGGTAGCCGGATAGGGTAGCCTAGTGGTTAGAGCGTTGGGCTAGTAACCGGAAGGTTGCAAGTTCAAATCCCCGAGCTGACAAGGTACAAATCTGTCGTTCTGCCCCTGAACAGGCAGTTAACCCACTGTTCCTAGGCCGTCATTGAAAATAAGAATTCGTTCTTATCTGACTTGCCTAGTTAAATAAAGGTAAATATATATTCAGAGTTATAATGGGAACCAGGTCATATTCAGAGTTATAATGGAAACCAGGCCATATTCAGAGTTATAATGGAAACCAGGTCATATTCAGAGTTATAATGGAAACCAGGTCATATTCAGAGTTATAATGGAAACCAGGTCATATTCAGAGTTATAATGGAAACCAGGTCATATTCAGAGTTATAATGGAAACCAGGTCATATTCAGAGTTATAATGGTTTATCAGGTCATATTCAGAGTTATAATGGTTTCTCAGGTCATATTCAGAGTTATAATGGTTTCTCAGGTCATATTCAGAGTTATAATGGAAACCAGGTCATATTCAGAGTTATAATGGAAACCAGGTCATATTCAGAGTTATAATGGTTTCTCAGGTCATATTCAGAGTTATAATGGTTTCTCAGGTCATATTCAGAGTTATAATGGTTTCTCAGGTCATATTCAGAGTTATAATGGTTTCTCAGGTCACATTCAGAGTTATAATGGAAACCAGGTCATATTCAGAGTTATAATGGAAACCAGGTCATATTCAGAGTTATAATGGTTTCTCAGGTCATATTCAGAGTTATAATGGTTTCTCAGGTCATATTCAGAGTTATAATGGTTTCTCAGGTCATATTCAGAGTTATAATGGAAACCAGGTCATATTCAGAGTTATAATGGAAACCAGGTCATATCTACTTTCTCCATCTGTATCCAGGCAGTAGAGCTATAGTGATGGAATCATCCTCCTTTCTCCATCTGTATCCAGGCAGTAGAGCTATAGTGATGGAATCATCTACTTTCTCCATCTGTATCCAGGCAGTAGAGCTATAGTGATGGAATCATCTACTTTCTCCATCTGTATCCAGGCAGTAGAGCTATAATGATGGAATCATCTACTTTCTCCATCTGTATCCAGGCAGTAGAGCTATAGTGATGGAATCATCTACTCTCTCCATCTTTATCCAGGCAGTAGAGCTATAGTGATGGAATCATCTACTCTCTCCATCTGTATCCAGGCAGTAGAGCTATAGTGATGGAATCATCCTCCTTTCTCCATCTGTATCCAGGCAGTAGAGCTATAGTGATGGAATGTCAGTATGGTCCAAGGAGGAAAGGCCTCCAGCCCAAGAAGACTGCAGAGCAGAACATCAGTCCGAACATTGATTACAAAGCTACATGCCCTGCCAGGTAGACACGCATCCACACAAACCCCATCTATCTATGCTAACAGAACAATATGCTACCAACTCTGTGGAGATAAGAGCTGTGTGTTTTTCAGTTAGTATTTTCTGACATTGCTCTCATTCCTCAGGATCTATATCAAGAAGGTGTGTAAGTTTCCTCAGCACCGGGTGCCTACGGATCCTAACGTAGACAAGAGGGTTGTTCGTCAGGAACAGGAGAAAGCCTTCTTCAACCTCCGGAAGACCCTGTGGGACGTGGGCGGAGTCCTGAGGCATTGATGGATTCTGCTATTTATACTTGGATTTGATATATATTATTAAAGTTCCTTGCGGATGCTCAGCCCGTATGGGCTTATAACACACTGAATGTTTAAATAAGTAAACCTTGTGGTTGATTGACATCGGTTCCTTTGTTTATTCTCTCCCGTTAACAGGTACTACATGCAGCTCCCCACCCAGAAAGCTCACCTCTATCATGACATGGAGGCTCTCCTCCTGCCTCCTCCTCCAGACCTCCTCTTCCTCCCCATGGAGGAGGAGGTGAAGCAGGAGGAGGAGGAGGAGGAGAGGGGATGTGTCTGTGATGAAGGTGCGGAGGATGGTGGAACCATGCCATCTCGTCTCCACCCCAGGGTGGCAGAGAAGATCAGGGAGTTGGTGGAGCAGGGGTACCATCAGGTGTACCAGGTCCGCAAACAGCTCAGGTAAGGAGGCCCTCAGGGACCATATCAAACAGCTCAGAGTAGGAGGCCCTCAGAGTAGGAGGCCCTCAGGGGCCGTATCAAACAGCTCAGGTAAGGAGGCCCTCAGGGACCATATCAAACAGCTCAGAGTAGGAGGCCCTCAGAGTAGGAGGCCCTCAGGGGCCGTATCAAACAGCTCAGGTAAGGAGGCCCTCAGGGACCATATCAAACAGCTCAGAGTAGGAGGCCCTCAGAGTAGGAGGCGCTCAGGGGCCGTATCAAACAGCTCAGGTAAGGAGGCCCTCAGGGACCATATCAAACAGCTCAGAGTAGGAGGCCCTCAGAGTAGGAGGCCCTCAGGGGCCGTATCAAACAGCTCAGGTAAGGAGGCCCTCAGGGACCATATCAAACAGCTCAGAGTAGGAGGCCCTCAGAGTAGGAGGCCCTCAGGGGCCGTATCAAACAGCTCAGGTAAGGAGGCCCTCAGGGACCATATCAAACAGCTCAGAGTAGGAGGCCCTCAGAGTAGGAGGCCCTCAGGGGCCGTATCAAACAGCTCAGGTAAGGAGGCCCTCAGGGACCATATCAAACACCTCAGAGTAGGAGGCCCTCAGGGACCATATCAAATAGCTCAGAGTAGGAGGCCCTCAAGGACCATATCAAACAGCTCAGAGTAGGAGGCCCTCAAGGACCATATCAAACAGCTCAGGTAAGGAGGCCCTCAGGGACCATATCAAACAGCTCAGAGTAGGAGGCCCTCAGGGACCATATCAAACAGCTCAGAGTAGGAGGCCCTCAGGGACCATATCAAACAGCTCAGAGTAGGAGGCCCTCAGAGACCATATCAAACAGCTCAGAGTAGGAGGCCCTCAGGGTCCGTATCAAACAGCTCAGGTAAGGAGGCCCTCAGGGACCATATCAAACAGCTCAGAGTAGGAGGCCCTCAGAGTAGGAGGCCCTCAGGGGCCGTATCAAACAGCTCAGGTAAGGAGGCCCTCAGGGACCATATCAAACAGCTCAGAGTAGGAGGCCCTCAGAGTAGGAGGCCCTCAGGGGCCATATCAAACAGCTCAGGTAAGGAGGCCCTCAGGGACCATATCAAACAGCTCAGAGTAGGAGGCCCTCAGGGACCATATCAAACAGCTCAGAGTAGGAGGCCCTCAGGGACCATATCAAACAGCTCAGAGTAGGAGGCCCTCAGGGACCATATCAAACAGCTCAGAGTAGGAGGCCCTCAGGGGCCGTATCAAACAGTTAACCTCTATCATGGTCCCCAGTATTACCTCTATTATGGTCCCCAGTATTACCTCTATCATGGTCCCCTGTATTACCACTGTCCCTGTTGTTAACCTCTATCATGGTCCCCTGTATTACCACTGTCCCTGTTGTTAACCTCTATCAGGTCCCCAGTATTACTACTGTCCCTGGTGTTAACCTCTATCAGGTCCCCAGTATTACTACTGTCCCTGGTGTTAACCTCTATCATGGTCCCCAGTATTACCTCTATCCCTGGTGTTAACCTCTATCATGGTCCCCAGTATTACCTCTATTATGGTCCCCAGTATTACCTCTATCATGGTCCCCAGTATTACCACTGTCCCGGGTGTTAACCTCTATCATGGTCCCCTGTATTACCAATGTCCCTGGTGTTAACCTCTATCATGGTACCCAGTATTACCACTGTCCCTGGTGTTAACCTCTATCATGGTCCCCTGTATTACCTCTATCATGGTCCCCAGTATTACCACTGTCCCTGGTGTTAATCTCTATCATGGTCTCCTGTATTACCACTGTCCCTGGTGTTAACCTCTATCATGGTCCCCTGTATTACCTCTATTATGGTCCCCAGTATTACTAATGTCCCTGGTGTTAACCTCTATCATGGTCCCCAGTATTACCACTGTCCCTGGTGTTAATCTCTATCATGGTCTCCTGTATTACCACTGTCCCTGGTGTTAACCTCTATCATGGTCCCCTGTATTACCTCTATTATGGTCCCCAGTATTACTAATGTCCCTGGTGTTAACCTCTATCATGGTCCCCAGTATTACCACTGTCCCTGGTGTTAACCTCTATCATGGTCCCCAGTATTACCACTGTCCCTGGTGTTAACCTCTATCAGGTCCCCAGTATTACTACTGTCCCTGGTGTTAACCTCTATCATGGTCCCCAGTATTACCTCTATTATGGTCCCCAGTATTACCTCTCTCATGGTCCCCAGTATTACCACTGTCCCTGGTGTTAACCTCTATCATGGTCCCCTGTATTACCACTGTCCCTGGTGTTAACCTCTATCATGGTCCCCAGTATTACCACTGTCCCTGGTGTTAACCTCTATCATGGTCTCCTGTATTACCACTGTCCCTGGTGTTAACCTCTATCATGGTCCCCTGTATTACCTCTATCATGGTCCCCAGTATTACCACTGTCCCTGGTGTTAACATCTATCATGGTCCCCTGTATTACCACTGTCCCTGGTGTTAACCTCTATCATGGTCTCCTGTATTACCACTGTTCCTGGTGTTAACCTCTATCATGGTCCCCTGTATTACCTCTATTATGGTACCCTGTATTACCACTGTCCCTGGTGTTAACCTCTATCATGGTCCCCAGTATTACCACTGTCCCTGGTGTTAACCTCTATCATGGTCCCCAGTATTACCACTGTCCCTGGTGTTAACCTCTATCATGGTCCCCAGTATTACCACTGTCCCTGGTGTTAACCTCTATCATGGTCCCCTGTATTACCACTGTCCCTGGTGTTAACCTCTATCATGGTCCCCAGTATTACCACTGTCCCCAGTATTACCTCTATCATGGTCCCCTGTATTACCACTGTCCCTGGTGTTAACCTCTATCATGGTCCCCTGTATTACCACTGTCCCTGGTGTTAACCTCTATCATGGTCCCCAGTATTACCTCTATCATGGTCCCCTGTATTACCACTGTCCCTGTTGTTAACCTCTATCATGGTCCCCTGTATTACCACTGTCCCTGGTGTTAACCTCTATCATGGTCCCCTGTATTACCACTGTCCCTGGTGTTAACATCTATCATGGTCCCCTGTATTACCACTGTCCCTGGTGTTAACCTCTATCATGGTCCCCTGTATTACCTCTATCATGGTCCCCTGTATTACCTCTATCATGGTCCCCAGTATAACCACTGTCCCTGGTGTTAACCTCTATCATGGTCCCCTGTATTACCACTGTCCCTGGTGTTAACCTCTATTATGGTCTCCTGTATTACCACTGTCCCTGGTGTTAACCTCTATCATGGTCCCCAGTATAACCACTGTCCCTGGTGTTAACCTCTATTATGGTCTCCTGTATTACCACTGTCCCTGGTGTTAACCTCTATCATGGTCTCCTGTATTACCACTGTCCCTGGTGTTAACCTCTATCATGGTCCCCAGTATAACCACTGTCCCTGGTGTTAACCTCTATTATGGTCTCCTGTATTACCACTGTCCCTGGTGTTAACCTCTATCATGGTCTCCTGTATTACCACTGTCCCTGGTGTTAACCTCTATCATGGTCTCCTGTATTACCACTGTCCCTGGTGTTAACCTCTATCATGGTCCCCTGTATTACCACTGTCCCTGGTGTTAACATCTATCATGGTCCCCTGTATTACCACTGTCCCTGGTGTTAACCTCTATCATGGTCCCCTGTATTACCTCTATCATGGTCCCCTGTATTACCTCTATCATGGTCCCCAGTATAACCACTGTCCCTGGTGTTAACCTCTATCATGGTCCCCTGTATTACCACTGTCCCTGGTGTTAACCTCTATTATGGTCTCCTGTATTACCACTGTCCCTGGTGTTAACCTCTATCATGGTCCCCAGTATAACCACTGTCCCTGGTGTTAACCTCTATTATGGTCTCCTGTATTACCACTGTCCCTGGTGTTAACCTCTATCATGGTCTCCTGTATTACCACTGTCCCTGGTGTTAACCTCTATCATGGTCCCCAGTATAACCACTGTCCCTGGTGTTAACCTCTATTATGGTCTCCTGTATTACCACTGTCCCTGGTGTTAACCTCTATCATGGTCTCCTGTATTACCACTGTCCCTGGTGTTAACCTCTATTATGGTCTCCTGTATTACCACTGTCCCTGGTGTTAACCTCTATCATGGTCCCCAGTATTACTACTGTCCCTGGTGTTAACCTCTATCATGGTCCCCAGTATTACTACTGTCCCTGGTGTTAACCTCTATAATGGTCCCCTGTATTACCTCTATCATGGTCCCCAGTATTACTACTGTCCCTGTTGTTAACCTCTATCATGGTCTACTGTATTACCACTGTCCCTGTTGTTAACCTCCCCAGTATTACCACTGTCCCTGTTGTTAACCTCTATTATGGTCCCCAGTATTACCACTGTCCCTGGTAATACTGTCCCTGGTGTTAACCTCTATTATGGTCTCCTGTATTACCACTGTCCCTGGTGTTAACCTCTATTATGGTCCCCAGTATTACCACTGTCCCTGGTAATACTGTCCCTGGTGTTAACCTCTATTATGGTCTCCTGTATTACCACTGTCCCTGGTGTTAACCTCTATTATGGTCCCCAGTATTACCACTGTCCCTGGTAATACTGTCCCTGGTGTTAACCTCTATTATGGTCTCCTGTATTACCACTGTCCCTGGTGTTAACCTCTATTATGGTCCCCTGTATTACCACTGTCCCTGGTGTTAACCTCTATCATGGTCCCCAGTATTACCACTGTCCCTGGTAATACTGTCCCTGGTGTTAACCTGTCTTCCTGTCTTGTTTCCTGTATTACCACTGTCCCTGGTGTTAACCTCTATTATGGTCCCCAGTATTACCAATGTCCCTGGTGTTAACCTCTATCATGGTACCCAGTATTACCACTGTCCCTGGTGTTAACCTCTATCATGGTCCCCTGTATTACCTCTATCATGGTCCCCAGTATTACCACTGTCCCTGGTGTTAATCTCTATCATGGTCTCCTGTATTACCACTGTCCCTGGTGTTAACCTCTATCATGGTCCCCTGTATTACCTCTATTATGGTCCCCAGTATTACTAATGTCCCTGGTGTTAACCTCTATCATGGTCCCCAGTATTACCACTGTCCCTGGTGTTAACCTCTATCATGGTCCCCAGTATTACCACTGTCCCTGGTGTTAACCTCTATCAGGTCCCCAGTATTACTACTGTCCCTGGTGTTAACCTCTATCATGGTCCCCAGTATTACCTCTATTATGGTCCCCAGTATTACCTCTCTCATGGTCCCCAGTATTACCACTGTCCCTGGTGTTAACCTCTATCATGGTCCCCTGTATTACCACTGTCCCTGGTGTTAACCTCTATCATGGTCCCCAGTATTACCACTGTCCCTGGTGTTAACCTCTATCATGGTCTCCTGTATTACCACTGTCCCTGGTGTTAACCTCTATCATGGTCCCCTGTATTACCTCTATCATGGTCCCCAGTATTACCACTGTCCCTGGTGTTAACATCTATCATGGTCCCCTGTATTACCACTGTCCCTGGTGTTAACCTCTATCATGGTCTCCTGTATTACCACTGTTCCTGGTGTTAACCTCTATCATGGTCCCCTGTATTACCTCTATTATGGTACCCTGTATTACCACTGTCCCTGGTGTTAACCTCTATCATGGTCCCCTGTATTACATCTATTATGATCCCCAGTATTACTACTGTCCCTGGTGTTAACCTCTATCATGGTCCCCAGTATTACCACTGTCCCTGGTGTTAACCTCTATCATGGTCCCCAGTATTACCACTGTCCCTGGTGTTAACCTCTATCATGGTCCCCAGTATTACCACTGTCCCTGGTGTTAACCTCTATCATGGTCCCCTGTATTACCACTGTCCCTGGTGTTAACCTCTATCATGGTCCCCAGTATTACCACTGTCCCCAGTATTACCTCTATCATGGTCCCCTGTATTACCACTGTCCCTGGTGTTAACCTCTATCATGGTCCCCTGTATTACCACTGTCCCTGGTGTTAACCTCTATCATGGTCCCCAGTATTACCTCTATCATGGTCCCCTGTATTACCACTGTCCCTGTTGTTAACCTCTATCATGGCCCCCTGTATTACCACTGTCCCTGGTGTTAACCTCTATCATGGTCCCCTGTATTACCACTGTCCCTGGTGTTAACATCTATCATGGTCCCCTGTATTACCACTGTCCCTGGTGTTAACCTCTATCATGGTCCCCTGTATTACCTCTATCATGGTCCCCTGTATTACCTCTATCATGGTCCCCAGTATAACCACTGTCCCTGGTGTTAACCTCTATCATGGTCCCCTGTATTACCACTGTCCCTGGTGTTAACCTCTATTATGGTCTCCTGTATTACCACTGTCCCTGGTGTTAACCTCTATCATGGTCCCCAGTATAACCACTGTCCCTGGTGTTAACCTCTATTATGGTCTCCTGTATTACCACTGTCCCTGGTGTTAACCTCTATCATGGTCTCCTGTATTACCACTGTCCCTGGTGTTAACCTCTATCATGGTCCCCAGTATAACCACTGTCCCTGGTGTTAACCTCTATTATGGTCTCCTGTATTACCACTGTCCCTGGTGTTAACCTCTATCATGGTCTCCTGTATTACCACTGTCCCTGGTGTTAACCTCTATCATGGTCTCCTGTATTACCACTGTCCCTGGTGTTAACCTCTATCATGGTCCCCTGTATTACCACTGTCCCTGGTGTTAACATCTATCATGGTCCCCTGTATTACCACTGTCCCTGGTGTTAACCTCTATCATGGTCCCCTGTATTACCTCTATCATGGTCCCCTGTATTACCTCTATCATGGTCCCCAGTATAACCACTGTCCCTGGTGTTAACCTCTATCATGGTCCCCTGTATTACCACTGTCCCTGGTGTTAACCTCTATTATGGTCTCCTGTATTACCACTGTCCCTGGTGTTAACCTCTATCATGGTCCCCAGTATAACCACTGTCCCTGGTGTTAACCTCTATTATGGTCTCCTGTATTACCACTGTCCCTGGTGTTAACCTCTATCATGGTCTCCTGTATTACCACTGTCCCTGGTGTTAACCTCTATCATGGTCCCCAGTATAACCACTGTCCCTGGTGTTAACCTCTATTATGGTCTCCTGTATTACCACTGTCCCTGGTGTTAACCTCTATCATGGTCTCCTGTATTACCACTGTCCCTGGTGTTAACCTCTATTATGGTCTCCTGTATTACCACTGTCCCTGGTGTTAACCTCTATCATGGTCCCCAGTATTACTACTGTCCCTGGTGTTAACCTCTATCATGGTCCCCAGTATTACTACTGTCCCTGGTGTTAACCTCTATAATGGTCCCCTGTATTACCTCTATCATGGTCCCCAGTATTACTACTGTCCCTGTTGTTAACCTCTATCATGGTCTACTGTATTACCACTGTCCCTGTTGTTAACCTCCCCAGTATTACCACTGTCCCTGTTGTTAACCTCTATTATGGTCCCCAGTATTACCACTGTCCCTGGTAATACTGTCCCTGGTGTTAACCTCTATTATGGTCTCCTGTATTACCACTGTCCCTGGTGTTAACCTCTATTATGGTCCCCAGTATTACCACTGTCCCTGGTAATACTGTCCCTGGTGTTAACCTCTATTATGGTCTCCTGTATTACCACTGTCCCTGGTGTTAACCTCTATTATGGTCCCCAGTATTACCACTGTCCCTGGTAATACTGTCCCTGGTGTTAACCTCTATTATGGTCTCCTGTATTACCACTGTCCCTGGTGTTAACCTCTATTATGGTCCCCTGTATTACCACTGTCCCTGGTGTTAACCTCTATCATGGTCCCCAGTATTACCACTGTCCCTGGTAATACTGTCCCTGGTGTTAACCTGTCTTCCTGTCTTGTTTCCTGTATTACCACTGTCCCTGGTGTTAACCTCTATTATGGTCCCCAGTATTACCACTGTCCCTGGTAATACTGTCCCTGGTGTTAACCTCTATTATGGTCCCCAGTATTACCACTGTCCCTGGTAATACTGTCCCTGGTGTTAACCTGTCTTCCTGTCCTGCCAGGCGGTTTGTGGAGCGGGAGATGTTTAAATCAGAGGAGGTCCCAGAGAGACATAACCTCTGCTACTTCCCAACCGTCAACGACATAAAGAACCACATCCACGAGGCCCAGAAGACCTTCCAGCAGGCTGGGGGGGTCACCACTGATACAACACAGGTAACTAGGAAGACCTTCTGAGGGGGGGTCACCACTGATATAACACAGGTAACTAGGAAGACCTTCCAGCTGGGGGGGGTCACCACTGATATAACACAGGTAACTAGGAAGACCTTCCAGCTGGGGGGGGGGGTCACCACTGATATAACACAGGTAACTAGGAAGACCTTCCAGCTGGGGGGGGGTCACCACTGATATAACACAGGTAACTAGGAAGACCTTCTGAGGGGGGGTCACCACTGATATAACACAGGTAACTAGGAAGGCCTTCTGAGGGGGGGTCACCACTGATATAACACAGGTAACTAGGAAGAACTTCTGAGGGGGTGTCACCACTGATATAACACAGGTAACTAGGAAGACCTTCCAGCTGGGGGGGGTCACCACTGATATAACACAGGTAACTAGGAAGACCTTCCAGCTGGGGGGGGGGGTCACCACTGATATAACACAGGTAACTAGGAAGACCTTCCAGCTGGGGGGGGGTCAGCACTGATATAACACAGGTAACTAGGAAGACCTTCTAGCTGGCTGGGGGGGCCACCACTGATATAACACAGGTAACTAGGAAGACCTTCCAGCTGGGGGGGTTCACCACTGATATAACACAGGTAACTAGGAAGACCTTCCAGCTGGGGGGGTTCACCACTGATATAACACAGGTAACTAGGAAGACCTTCTAGCTGGCTGGGGGGTCAGCACTGATATAACACAGGTAACTAGGAAGACCTTCCAGCTGGGGGGGGGGGGGGGGGGGCACCACTGATATAACACAGGTAACTAGGAAGACCTTCCAGCTGGGGGGGGGGGGTCACCACTGATATAACACAGGTAACTAGGAAGACCTTCTAGCTGGGGGGGGGGGGGGGTCACCACTGATATAACACAGGTAACTAGGAAGACCTTCCAGCTGGGGGGGCACCACTGATATAACACAGGTAACTAGGAAGACCTTCTAGCTGGCTGGGGGGGTCACCACTGATATAACACAGGTAACTAGGAAGACCTTCTGGGGGGGGGGGGGGGGGGTCACCACTGATATAACACAGGTAACTAGGAAGACCTTCCAGCTGGGGGGGTTCACCACTGATATAACACAGGTAACTAGGAAGACCTTCTAGCTGGCTGGGGGGTCAGCACTGATATAACACAGGTAACTAGGAAGACCTTCCAGCTGGGGGGGGGGTCACCACTGATATAACACAGGTAACTAGGAAGACCTTCTAGCTGGGGGGGGGGGGGGGGGGGGTCACCACTGATATAACACAGGTAACTAGGAAGACCTTCCAGCTGGGGGGGCACCACTGATATAACACAGGTAACTAGGAAGACCTTCTAGCTGGCTGGGGGGGTCACCACTGATATAACACAGGTAACTAGGAAGACCTTCTGGGGGGGGGTCACCACTGATATAACACAGGTAACTAGGAAGACCTTCCAGCTGGGGGGGGGCACCACTGATATAACACAGGTAACTAGGAAGACCTTCCAGCTGGGGGGGGTCACCACTGATATAACACAGGTAACTAGGAAGACCTTCCAGCTGGGGGGCGGGGGGGGGGGGGTCAACACTGATATAACACAGGTAACAATAAAGACTTTCCAGCTGGGGGGGGTCACCACTGATATAACACAGGTAACTAGGAAGACCTTCCAGCAGGCTGGGTGGGGGGGGGGGGGGTCACCACTGCTTCTTATGTGTTCCCAGCTCTTTCATCTAAAACGTGTTTTTCTCCTTGTCATGTGTGATGTTCGCTGCTTCACCTCCAGTGGACTGAAGTGGACCCAATGACTGTGACTCTGACCCTCACGCCAGCCCCTGCTGAAGGTAATGACTGGTCACCTCTAGTCACCGTGAAAGTCCAGCTCCAATAGTTATCTTACTAGCTCTGTTTTTCCCCAACTTTATTCAGTCTGTTCGGGTGCCTTCCAGAGAGTAGGAGTGTTGGAGGGGACTGACACGTTCATTCCTGAGGCCGTACAGCTCTTCAGCTCTCTCACCTCCCTGCAACCTAAGATCTTTGCCCAGCTACAGGTGAGAGGACTACTGTCTGATGTTCTGCGTGTGTCTTACACACTGATGAATTCCTATCCAATTGAATTGAATCAGACAGAGTTATATGTCTGTTTTCTTAGGCACTCGGCAAACCAACTGTCTGTTTCATTTCCAGGGTATCCAGCTCCAACCAGGCCTGTGTTCTTTTGACGGAGGTTTGTCTCAGTCGTCTACAGTCACTACAGACTTCCTGGAGCTGCCCAGCCCCCCACAGCCCCTCCTGGTCAGCCCCACACAGTTCCTCCAGTCCAGCCCCTCTCCGGGGGAAGCTATGACCCTAGCTGACCCCTCAGTGGTTCTGGGCATGGGTCAGGTGGTCATGGTGTCATCGTTAGGGGACGGACAGGTGGTCAGCGTGTCATCTCTAGGGGACGAGAGCGTGGGGACACACCAGATACTGTTGGAGGACGGACAGACCATCCCTTTCCAGATAGTGGCTCCTGCTAATATTGGTGAGACAGTCGGGAGTTGACCTGAGATACTGCTGCTGTTGACTTCCTGAGGTGTGTCTGTTGACTTCCTGTGGTGTGTCTGTTGACTTCCTGTGGTGTGTCTGTTGACTTCCTGTGGTGTGTCTGTTGACTTCCTGTGGTGTGTCTGTTGCGTCCCAAATAGCACCCTATTCCCTATATAGTGCACTACTATTGATGAGAGCCCTGATCGAAAGTATTGCACTATATATGGAATAGGATTCCATTTGGGTTGCAGGGAGTCTCAGGGCAAAGTCAGGAGTAGGTAACCATGGTGACTGGTACACTACAGATCACAGGCTGAGAGTCTCAGGAGTAGGTAACCATGGTGACTGGTACACTACAGATCACAGGCTGAGAGTCTCAGGAGTAGGTAACCATGGTGACTGGGTACACTACAGAGCACAGGCTGAGAGTCTCAGGAGTAGGTAGCCATGGTGACTGGTACACTACAGATCACAGGCTGAGAGTCTCAGGAGTAGGTAGCCATGGTGACTGGTACACTACAGATCACAGGCTGAGAGTCTCAGGAGTAGGTAACCATGGTGACTGGTACACTACAGATCACAGGCTGAGAGTCTCAGGAGTAGGTAGCCATGGTGACTGGGTACACTACAGATCACAGGCTGAGAGTCTCAGGAGTAGGTAACCATGGTGACTGGTACACTACAGATCACAGGCTGAGAGTCTCAGGAGTAGGTAGCCATGGTGACTGGTACACTACAGATCACAGGCTGAGAGTCTCAGGAGTAGGTAGCCATGGTGACTGGTACACTACAGATCACAGGCTGAGAGTCTCAGGAGTAGGTAGCCATGGTGACTGGTACACTACAGATCACAGGCTGAGAGTCTCAGGAGTAGGTAACCATGGTGACTGGTACACTACAGATCACAGGCTGAGAGTCTCAGGAGTAGGTAACCATGGTGACTGGTACACTACAGATCACAGGCTGAGAGTCTCAGGAGTAGGTAGCCATGGTGACTGGGTACACTACAGATCACAGGCTGAGAGTCTCAGGAGTAGGTAACCATGGTGACTGGTACACTACAGATCACAGGCTGAGAGTCTCAGGAGTAGGTAGCCATGGTGACTGGTACACTACAGATCACAGGCTGAGAGTCTCAGGATTAGGTAACCATGGTGACTGGGTACACTACAGATCACAGGCTGAGAGTCTCAGGAGTAGGTAACCATGGTGACTGGTACACTACAGATCACAGGCTGAGAGTCTCAGGAGTAGGTAGCCATGGTGACTGGTACACTACAGATCACAGGCTGAGAGTCTCAGGAGTAGGTAACCATGGTGACTGGGTACACTACAGATCACAGGCTGAGAGTCTCAGGAGTAGGTAGCCATGGTGACTGGTACACTACAGATCACAGGCTGAGAGTCTCAGGAGTAGGTAACCATGGTGACTGGTACACTACAGATCACAGGCTGAGAGTCTCAGGAGTAGGTAACCATGGTGACTGGTACACTACAGATCACAGGCTGAGAGTCTCAGGAGTAGGTAACCATGGTGACTGGTACACTACAGAGCACAGGCTGAGAGTCTCAGGAGTAGGTAACCATGGTGACTGGGTACACTACAGATCACAGGCTGAGAGTCTCAGGAGTAGGTAACCATGGTGACTGGTACACTACAGATCACAGGCTGAGAGTCTCAGGAGTAGGTAACCATGGTGACTGGTACACTACAGATCACAGGCTGAGAGTCTCAGGAGTAGGTAACCATGGTGACTGGTACACTACAGATCACAGGCTGAGAGTCTCAGGAGTAGGTAACCATGGTGACTGGGTACACTACAGATCACAGGCTGAGAGTCTCAGGAGTAGGTAACCATGGTGACTGGTACACTACAGATCACAGGCTGAGAGTCTCAGGAGTAGGTAACCATGGTGACTGGGTACACTACAGATCACAGGCTGAGAGTCTCAGGAGTAGGTAACCATGGTGACTGGTACACTACAGATCACAGGCTGAGAGTCTCAGGAGTAGGTAACCATGGTGACTGGGTACACTACAGATCACAGCCTGAGAGTCTCAGGAGTAGGTAACCATGGTGACTGGGTACACTACAGATCACAGCCTGAGAGTCTCAGGAGTAGGTAACCATGGTGACTGGTACACTACAGATCACAGGCTGAGAGTCTCAGGAGTAGGTAACCATGGTGACTGGTACACTACAGATCACAGGCTGAGAGTCTCAGGAGTAGGTAACCATGGTGACTGGGTACACTACAGATCACAGCCTGAGAGTCTCAGGAGTAGGTAACCATGGTGACTGGTACACTACAGATCACAGGCTGAGAGTCTCAGGAGTAGGTAACCATGGTGACTGGTACACTACAGATCACAGGCTGAGAGTCTCAGGAGTAGGTAACCATGGTGACTGGGTACACTACAGATCACAGGCTGAGAGTCTCAGGAGTAGGTAACCATGGTGACTGGTACACTACAGATCACAGGCTGAGAGTCTCAGGAGTAGGTAACCATGGTGACTGGGTACACTACAGATCACAGGCTGAGAGTCTCAGGAGTAGGTAACCATGGTGACTGGTACACTACAGATCACAGGCTGAGAGTCTCAGGAGTAGGTAACCATGGTGACTGGTACACTACAGATCACAGGCTGAGAGTCTCAGGAGTAGGTAACCATGGTGACTGGTACACTACAGATCACAGGCTGAGAGTCTCAGGAGTAGGTAACCATGGTGACTGGTACACTACAGATCACAGGCTGAGAGTCTCAGGAGTAGGTAACCATGGTGACTGGTACACTACAGATCACAGACTTCTATTAAAACTAAGATATACTAACTTGTTTTTCTCTTCCTGTTTGCTGTGTTCTATTCCTCAGCTCTGAACAGTCCAGTTGAGGTCAAGGAGGAGATGAGGACGGAGGAGGACACTGTCAACCCTGTAGATTGACACCAGGACCTACAGGGGTTGTACTCCAGGTACCCCAGGGTTGTGCTCCAGGGGTGTATCTCATTCCTCACAGGGGTGTATTCTTGGGGTGTATCTCGTTCCTCACAGGGGTGTATCTCAGCCCTCACAGGGGTGTATCTCATTCCTCACAGGGGTGTATTCTTGGGGTGTATCTCGTTCCTCACAGGGGTGTACTTCAGCCCTCACAGGGGTGTATCTCATTCCTCACAGGGGTGTATCTCATTCCTCACAGGGGTGTATCTCATTCCTCACAGGGGTGTATCTCATTCCTCACAGGGGTGTATCCCATCTTTACCATATACTTACTGTAAGAGCGGTTGGTTTTACCTCAGGACGGTCATGTTTATTGATCACGTTTATTGTACAATTGACTGAAAGTGCAATTTATCCAGTGTTTTCTCCTTGTTAATGCTTTCTGATATCATCACGAGGAACTTGTTTGCTATCGCTTTAAAATCATGGAATCCAACGAATATTGTATAATTACAGATTTAAAAATAAAAAAAGACAACTAGGAGAACCCTGGATGTATTAAGTTAATATCATGTGTATATATTAGTGCGTAGGAAATGTCTTTTTAATAGATTAACCCTGTTGCATAGTCTTCTGAGATGATCATGTACTTCAATAAATGTTTATTTTATTTGTTTAAATTAATTCATTCCTTAAGTGTATTTCTTAATGCAATTGTTTTAAGTGGTTTACGGACTATGCTGTTCATTTGCCAATACAGATCCATCCATTCTAGTGGGACTTTGCCAGAAGGACAGTAGTCAGATTTTGAATTTATTCCCATAAAATAAAAAAGGTCAAAATGTAACACTAGTTTGGGTATATTCCGCAAGACTGAAAATCCGCCACTTCGAGGTGTTTGAACAGAACCCCACCAGCTACAAATGATTTACCCAGGATGCTTTGCGCGAACGTGATCGGGTCCTCACTAGTTGCCAAAGTCATACACCAATTTCTACAATTGCTCTTCTTCAAATGCATTTTTAAAGATAACCTTAACCACACTGCTAACCTTAAACTTAAATGAAGGCAACAAATTCCTGCACGATTAAGCCCCATGTTGACTTTGTGGCTTTGGTGTCGAGTGGAAACTGGAGATCCGTAAGACGCTGGTTATACGGACACGCCTGGTGCCCAAATGGATGACGAATAGAGCCGGTTCAGTCAGTAGTCCTGAGAGCCCTTCTCCGCTAGTTTCAAATCACAGGTTATTGGTCACATACACATGCTTAGCAGATGTTAATGGTCACATACACATGGTTAGCAGATGTTAATGGTCACATACACATGGTTAGCAGATGTTAATGGTCACATGGTTAGCAGATGTTATTGGTCACATACACATGGTTAGCAGATGTTATTGGTCACATACACATGGTTAGCAGATGTTAATGCGAGTGTAGCGAAATGCTTGTGCTTCTAGTTCCGACAATGCAGTAATAGCTAACGAGTAAATCTAACAATTTCACAACTATCTTATACACACAAGTGTAAAGGAATGAATAAGAATATGTACATTAAAAAATATATGAATGAGTGATGCTACAGAACGGCATAGGCAAGATGCAGTCGAGTACAGTATATACATATGAGATGAGTAGAGTATCTAAACAAAGTGGCATAGTTAAAGTGGCTAGTGATACATTACATCAAGATGGCAAGATGCAGTAGATGGTATAGAGTACAGTATTTACATATGAGATGAGTAATGTAGGGTATGTAAACATTATGAAGTGGCATTGTTTAAAGTGGCTAGTGATACATTACATAAAGATGGCAAGATGCAGTAGATGGTGTCGAGTACAGTATATACATATGAGATGAGTAGAGTATCTAAAGTGGCATAGTTAAAGTGGCTAGTGATACATTACATAAAGATGACAAGATGCAGTAGATGGTATAGAGTACAGTATTTACATATGAGATGAGTAATGTAGGGTATGTAAACATTATGAAGTGGCATTGTTTAAAGTGGCTAGTGATACCTTAATGCTGCTAGTTTAAGCCGGTAACAACCGTAAACATGGCGCTAGTTATTAAAACTGGTCAAATAAAGTGATGATAAATAACTTGTAGTATTTATCACCAGCTTTGATTATATTTCAAGTATGAAAGGCGTACAGTGGGGCAAAAAAGTATTTAGTCAGCCACCAATTGTGCAAGTTCTCCCACTTAAAAAGATGAGAGAGGCCTGTAATCTTCATCAAAGGTACACTTCAACTATGACAGACAAAATGAGGGGGAAAAAATCCAGAAAATCACATTGTAGGATTTTTAATGAATTTATTTGCAAATTATGGTGGAAAATGAGTGGCAGGCAGGCTGAAGGTCAGGGCAGGCAGGAAGGGTTCAGAGTCGAGGCAGGCAAGGGTCAAAACCGGGACAACTAGCAAAAGAGAGAGAAGAAACAGCAGCAGCACGGAAAAACAAGACGAAGTGGCAACAGACAAACTGGGAATAAATACAGAGGGACTAATGAGGAACACTGGTGACACCTGGAAGTGGGTGGAGACAAAGACAGGTGACACAGATCAGGGCGTGACACCTGGAAGTGGGTGGAGACAATCACAAAGACAGGTGACACAGATCAGGGCGTGACACCTGGAAGTGGGTGGAGACAATCACAAAGACAGGTGACACAGATCAGGGCGTGACACAATCACAAAGACCGGTGACACAGATCAGGGCGTGATAACTGACCTGTCCGTCCACAGGTTCGTTCTCCTGTTGTCTCCACAACTGGACGCTGGCGCTCGGATCCCACTGGAACAGGATGTCCATGCACCGGATGGCCTGAGGGAGACGCTCCTGTCAGTGGTGGGTATTTTTCCAATGCTGTATCACCACCTTTATCTGGACAGAAAATGCATTTGTTTATTATAACACAAACACACCTTGGAGAATGTGACAGGTGGTCCCTCAACACCCTTCCTCATAACTCATTGTTTGTTCTTGTTTCCCAATCAACAGTCTGGATCTTCCTTTTCTGTCAAGGTGGATGAGTCTGGGTCTCCCTCTTCTGTCACGGTGGATGAGTCTGGATCCTCCTCTTCTGTCATGGTGGATGAGTCTGGATCCGCCTCTTCTGTCACGGTGGATGAGTCTGGATCCTCCTCTTCTGTCACAGTGGATGAGTCTGGATCCTCCTCTTCTGTCATGGTGGATGAGTCTTGATCTCCCTCTTCTGTCATGGTGGATGAGTTGGGATCTCCCTCTTCTGTCATGGTGGATGAGTCTGGATCCTCCTCCTCTGTCACGGTTGATGAGTCTGGATCCTCCTCTTCTGTCACAGTGGATGAGTCTGGATCCTCCTCTTCTGTCATGGTGGATGAGTCTGGATCCGCCTCTTCTGTCACGGTGGATGAGTCTGGATCCTCCTCTTCTGTCACAGTGGATGAGTCTGGATCCTCCTCTTCTGTCATGGTGGATGAGTCTTGATCTCCCTCTTCTGTCATGGTGGATGAGTTGGGATCTCCCTCTTCTGTCATGGTGGATGAGTCTGGATCCTCCTCCTCTGTCACGGTTGATGAGTCTGGATCCTCCTCTTCTGTCACAGTGGATGAGTCTGGATCCTCCTCTTCTGTCACAGTGGATGAGTCTGGATCCTCCTCTTCTGTCACGGTGGATGAGTCTGGATCTCCCTCTTCTGTCATGGTGGATGAGTCTGGATCCTCCTCTTCTGTCACGGTGGATGAGTCTGGATCCTCCTCTTCTGTCAAGGTGGATGAGTCTGGATCTCCCTCTTCTGTCACAGTGGATGAGTCTGGATCCTCCTCTTCTGTCAAGGTGGATGAGTCTGGATCCTCCTCTTCTGTCAAGGTGGATGAGTCTGGATCCTCCTCTTCTGTCAAGGTGGATGAGTCTGGATCTTCCTATTCTGTCATGGTGGATGAGTCTGGATCCTCCTCTTCTGTCACAGTGGATGAGTCTGGATCTTCCTCTTCTAATATGGTGGATGAGTCTGGTTTCTCCTCTTCTGTCATGGTGGATGAGTCTGGATCCTCCGCTTCTGTCATGGTGGATGAGTCTGGATCCTCCTCTTCTGTCAAGGTGGATGAGTCTGGGTCCTCCTCTTCTGTCATGGTGGATGAGTCTGGGTCCTCCTCTCTCATGCTGGATGAGTCTGGATCCTCCTCTTCTGTCAAGTTGGATGAGTCTGGATCCTCCTCTTCTGTCAAGTTGGATGAGTCTGGATCCTCCTCTTCTGTCAAGGTGGATGAGTCTGGATCCTCCTCTTCTGTCAAGGTGGATGAGTCTGGATCCTCCTATTCTGTCATGGTGGATGAGTCTGGGTCCTCCTCTTCTCTCATGCTGGATGAGTCTGGATCCTCTTCTGTCAAGGTGGATGAGTCTGGATCCTCCTCTTCTGTCAATGTGGATGAGTCTGGATCCTCCTCTTCTGTCAATGTGGATGAGTCTGGATCCTCCTCTTCTGTCAAGGTGGATGAGTCTGGATCCTCCTCTTCTGTCACGGTGGATGAGTCTGGATCTTCCTCTTCTGTCACGGTGGATGAGTCTGGATCTTTCTGGTTTCCCAATCAACAGTCTGGATCTTTCTGGTTTCCCTATCAACAGTCTGGATCTTTCCGGTTTCCCAATCAACAGTCTGGATCTTTCCGGTTTCCCAATCAACAGTCTGGATCTTTCCGGTTTCCAAATTAACAGTCTGGATCTTTCCGGTTTCCCAATCAACAGTCTGGATCTTTCCGGTTTCCCAATCAACAGTCTGGATCTTTCCGGTTTCCCATCTAATAGAACACAGAGAGTTACCTATCTAATAGAACACAGAGGGTTACCTATCTAATAGAACAGAGTTACCTATCTAATAGAACACAGAGAGTTACCTATCTAATAGAACACAGAGTTACCTATCTAATAGAACACAGCAGGTTTATTGAGTTACCTATCTAATAGAACACAGAGAGTTACCTATCTAATAGAACACAGAGAGTTACCTATCTAATAGAACACAGAGTTACCTGTCTAATAGATAATACCTGTCTAATAGAACACAGAGTATATATATATATATATATATATATATATATATATATATATATATTATACCAGCTCTGTCAGGAGGAATGGGCCAAAATGCACCCAACTTATTGTAGGAAGCTTGTGTAAGGCTACCCGAAATGTTTGACCCAAGTTAAACAATTTGAAGGCAATGCTACCAAATACTAATTGAGTGTATGTAAACGTCTAACCCACTGGGAATGTGATGAAAGAAATAAAAGCTGAAATAAATCATTCTCTCTACTATTATTCTGACATTTCACATTCTTAAAATAAAGTGATGATCCTAACAGATGTGAGACAGGGAATTTTTTACTAGGATTAAATGTCAGGAATTGTGGAAAAACTGAGTTTAAATGTATTTGGCTAAAGTGTATGTAAACTTCCAACTGTATCTATTAGAACACTGAGTGTTTTCGTTAATGGAATCCTCTTTAATGCAAATTCAGTTGAGTGTGGTTTACCGCAGGGCAGCCGGCTAGGGCCATTACTGTTTCCTGTTTTTACAAATGACCATCCACTGCCCTTGAATAAAGCCTGCGTGTCTATGTACGTTGATGACTCAACAGTATTCACCTCGACTACGACAGTAAAATAACCAACAGCCTTAACATAGAGCTCCAGTCAGTTTTAGAATGGGTAACTAGAAACAGACTGATGCTAAATATCTCCAAAACTTAAATCATCATTTTTGGAACAAATCACTCGCTCAACGCTGAACTATTATTGAATAATGTGGCTATTGAGCAAGTGGAGAAGTAAACTGCTGGGTGTAACCCTAGATAGCAAGCTGTCATGGTCAAAACATATATACTCAATGGTTGCTAAAATGGGAAGAGGTTTGTCCATGATTGAGCTTTGCTTTGCCTTCTGAACAGCTCAGTTGACCAGACAGGTCCTACAGGCCCTAGTTTTGTCGCACCTGGCATACTGCTGCCCGGCTGTGTTGTCATGTGTGGCAAAGAAGGACACACTGTAGGTAAACTGCAGTTGGTCCAGAACAGAGCAGCACGTACTGCATTTAGATGTACACAGAGGGTGAATATCAATGACATTCATGTCAATCTCTCCTGGCTCAAGGTTGAGGAGAGATTGACTGCATCGCTATTGGTCTGGTGATGGTAGATGTGTTGGGAGGTACCGTACTGCAGTTGGCACACAGTTCAGACACTCAGTACAAAACAAGACATGCAACCAGAGGTCTCTTCACAGTCCCCAGGTCCAGAACAGCGGCACAGTATTAAAGAGTTATTAGGTCATTAAATTATTGCATTTGAGCTCCTAGAGTTTGTGGCTCTCCTTTTCCTTTTCAAGTGTTCTGTGAACACCTCGGCTAAACAGGTGTGGGTTTCTTTCGCGTACAGAGGAGCCATTGGAGTCAACATGGGCCTGTAGAAGGCTTTTACAGACAAGTTGACTAACATAAACATATCTAAATCAGGGGGAAAAAATCGTTTAGCCTTCTCTGACTGTAGACTACAGGGCATTTTTTTATATTAGCGGTTTAGGGTGGTGTGTAGGCCTCGGATTTTCACTTTATCACATAGGCTATGGTCGGAAGGTTACTGATAAGTTATTAGCTATTGTGGTCGGTTGCGGGTGAACAAACAGCTGACCTGCGCACCACTACAAAGCGTGTGCCTATTTAGCCTCTCCCCATCAGGACTGACTGAACCCGTTCATCTCCACTCGACTCTCGCAGCGCGACAAAACGTCTTCAATTTGGACACCAGGCGTGTACGTAATATCCTTTTCCGGGAGATCCTCCTCTTCCTGACGTCGTCGCGTAGCTACCGTTCTGGGAGGCGGAAGGGGGGGGGGTTATTTGAAGAAAAGCGAAGAGATTGTTGTCAACAACACGGGTTTCTACACTGCCCTGGCTAATTTCACAAAAAATAACAAGATGTCAGATACAGTAAGTGATAATAACTATTAACCTATACCACTTATCAACCAAACAGTACATTTACACCACGAGTGAGTCACAAAACTTATAGCAGTTCGCACAGACCGCTAACATTGTTTAACCACCATGGTAGCTGTCGTGTTAGCAGCTAACGTTAGCGTCAGACAAATACATTGCTGCTAGTTCGATAGTAGCTAGATAACTTTTAACTAGGTAGTTAAAGCGGTGGGCTCATTATAGTTTTTGTGATTTTAGCTAGTTAGCCAAGTTAGTTTTCAACTAGAGGACGTAAATACCCAACTTAGCTATATGTTTCGGCTGAAGTGAAGAGTTTTGAGAGGGGACAGCAGGTCCATTGTTAGTAATGCATATCGTTGCATCACCATGTTTCCATCCAATCCTTTTATGCGAGAGTAAAGTGCATGTCGGATACAAAAGTATTGACGGGCCTGATGGAAACTACATGTTTTTTCCTGGTAAACTTTCCAAATGTCGACAAAACAAAATATGTTAGAAAATATTAGATTATTCTTTTTTTCATCAGTAAAATTAATTATGTGATAAATTTAGGTGGAAACGCTTTTATGCGCAAATATTCACACAACCATCACACAACCTAAGTTAACTTTATGTGGATCAGAAAGCGTGTAGTTTATTAGGCTACAGATTAAATAAGTTATAATGAACTTCAAGGGTTGGTGAAAGTGCAAGGTGATGACTTTGCTTCTTTCCAATAAATATTGAGGGTCTTATTCTGGTGACTTGATCATCGATGCTTGGCTGCCATTTAAAAAAAATAATAATAATATCGCTCTATTGTCCATAATCTCATAATGTAGGCTATACATGTGCCTCCCCCTAGCCAACAGCATGCAGATACTTAAACAATAAGGCACAGGAGGGTGTGGTATATGGCCAATATACCACGGCTAAGGGCTGTTCTTAGGCCTGCAACCTGCCATGATATATCAGACCTGGTAAATGGTCTGATATTTAACTAGGCAAGTCAGTTAAGAACACATTCTTATTTACAATGAAGGCCTACCGATACCATGGCTGTCAGCCAATTAGCATTCAGGGCTCGAACAACCCAGTTTCTAAAGTACTTTATACCATGGCATTGTTGAATACTCATATCTGATTGGCTTGAAGGGCATTCGAGAGTGTACAGGCAGAGGGGGTGTGGTATAGGGCCAAAATACCATGCCTAGCTAAAGGCTGTTCTTAAGCACAATGTGCCTGGACACAGCCCTTAGCTGCGATATATTGGCCATATACCACAACCGCCCAGAGATGCCTTATTGCTATTATAAACTGGTTACAAACTTAATTAAAACAACAACAAAAAAATTGGGTCATATCTGTGGTATACGGTCTGATATGGCCCTAGTTTTGTTGCACCTGGGCTACTGTTCAGTCAGGTGCCATAAAGAGGGACGTAGGACAATTGCAATTGTCTCAGAACAGGGCAGCACAGCTGGCCCTTAGATGTACACAGAGATCTAATATTTATAATATGCATGTCGATCTCTCCTGGCTCAAAGTGGAGGAGAGATTGACTTCATCACTACTTGTATTGGCATGTTGAATACGCAGAGCTGTCTGTCTAAATTACTAGACTTGTTTATACTGTATTATTGACTGTATGTTTGTTTTACTCCATGTGTAACTCTGTGTCGTTGTATCTGTCGAACTGCTTTGCTTTATCTTGGCCAGGTCGCAATTGTAAATGAGAACTTGTTCTCAACTTGCCTACCTGGTTAAATAAAGGTGAAATAAAAATAAATAAATAAAATAGAGCCATGACTACATGGAACTCTATTCCACAGTACCACATAGAGCCATGACTACATGGAACTCTATTCCACAGTACTACATAGAGCCATGACTACATGGAACTCTATTCCACAGTACTACATAGAGCCATGACTACATGGAACTCTATTCCACAGTACCACATAGAGCCATGACTACATGAACTCAATTCCACAGTACTACATAGAGCCATGACTACATGGAACTCTATTCCACAGTACTACATAGAGCCATGACTACATGGAACTCTATTCCACAGTACTACATAGAGCCATGATTACATGGAACTCTATTCCACAGTACTACATAGAGCCATGACTACATGGAACTCTATTCCACAGTACTACATAGAGACATGATTACATGGAACTCTATTCCACAGTACTACATAGAGCCATGACTACATGAACTCAATTCCACAGTACTACATAGAGCCATGACTACATGGAACTCTATTCCACAGTACTACATAGAGCCATGACTACATGGAACTCTATTCCACAGTACTACATAGAGCCATGACTACATGGAACTCTATTCCACAGTACTACATAGAGCCATGACTACATGGAACTCTATTCCACAGTACTACATAGAGCCATGACTACATGGAACTCTATTCCACAGTACCACATAGAGCCATGACTACATGAACTCAATTCCACAGTACTACATAGAGCCATGACTACATGGAACTCTATTCCACAGTACTACATAGAGCCACGACTACATGGAACTCTATTCCACATCAAGTAATTCATGCCAACAGTCAAATTAGATTGAGAAAACAGATAAAAACACACCTCATGGAACAGCGGGGACTGTGAAACAACACAAACATAGACACGCGTACAAACACACGATAACATACTGACTATACACACAGGTACACATGGCTTTTGTGTTATAGATATGTGGTAGTAGAGTAGAGGCCTGAGGGCACACACTTAATATATTTTGAAATCTGTTGTGAATGTATTGTAATGTTTTGAAGATATGTAACTGAAAGATGACTTGTAGCTAATGGAATAATAAATATAAATATGTCAGGCATTCAGGGCTCCAACCACCTAGTTTATAATTCCCTTTAGAAACTGGGTGGTTCGAGCCCTGAATGATGATTGGTTGACAGCTGTGTTAAATGAGATCGTATACCATGGGTATGACAAAACATGTATTTTTTATGTTTTAATTATGTTTTAGGGGGAGGGGCTTGGGGTGTGTGGGGCAGGGGAGGGGCTTGTGTGTATAAATAGGAAGGTGCACAGAAGGAATGAAGGAGACCAGACCGAAAAGACTAATTAGCAAGCTATGTTATCTGTAATTCCCTTCCCCATAACGCTCCTTTGCCCAGAGATAGATGATGTTATCAAACTGTCAACAACATGCTGTGATGATGTTTCCTATAAAGGAAAGAGCTCATTTGAGGATTTATGACCTGGTCCATTATAGAAACAAAAGCCATTGGGCGATAACGTCTGCAGACCAAACTAAAACAGTAACCGTTGTGTTAAAATACAATCCCAGCTTCATGTCCTTTCTCTTGAAGGACACGAAACCTTCAGGTCAGGATGGAGGAGACCAAAAAGATGGAGAGTACATCAAACTGAAAGTGATCGGTCAGGTAAGGAAGAAGTTTGGAGAAGGAAAAGTATGGTGAAGATGCTGGTGAAAAGTAGCTCTGTGAGTTTACATAGCTAGGATGGTTTATCACAGTCAATTATTTATCCGATTTTTATATCAGTTGACCTACAAATTTGAAAACGTTTAAACTTGGAATCTATTCATTATTTTCCAACCTCAGGACAACAGTGAAATTCACTTCAAAGTGAAAATGACGACCCATCTGAAGAAGCTGAAGGAATCTTATAGCCAGAGACAGGTAACAATCGCATCTCATTCGCAACCTCACTTGAGGTTTTCTGGCCGTTCTTAGTGAGCAACTAGTTTTTGTGTGTGAGTCTCAAATGGAACCCTATTCCCTATGTAGTGCACTACTTTAGACCAGGGCCCATAGGGATACTATTAGGGAATAGGGAGCCATTTGGCATCTAGTATAAAGTAGTGCACTCTATAGGGAATAGGGTGCCAATTGGGACTCACAATGTGTGTTCCTTACCCAACGCTGTGTGTTCCTTACCCAACGCTGTGTGTTCCTTACCCAACGCTGTGTGTTCCTTACCCAACGCTGTGTGTTCCTTACCCAACGCTGTGTGTTCCTTACCCAACGCTGTGTGCCCCTTACCCAACGCTGTGTGTTCCTTACCCTACGCTGTGTGTTCCCTACCCAACGCTGTGTGTTCCTTACCCAACGCTGTGTGTTCCTTACCCAACGCTGTGTGCTCCTTACCCAACGCTGTGTGCCCCTTACCCAACGCTGTGTGTTCCTTACCCAAAGCTGTGTGCTCCTTACCCAACGCTGTGTGTTCCTTACCCAACGCTGTGTGTTCCCTACCCAACGCTGTGTGTTCCTTACCCAACGCTGTGTGCCCCTTACCCAACGCTGTGTGCCCCTTACCCAACGCTGTGTGTTCCTTACCCAACGCTGTGTGTTCCCTACCCAACGCTGTGTGCCCCTTACCCAACGCTGTGTGTTCCCTACCCAACGCTGTGTGCCCCTTACCCAACGCTGTGTGCCCCTTACCCAACGCTGTGTGCCCCTTACCCAACGCTGTGTGTTCCCTACCCAACGCTGTGTGTTCCTTACCCAACGCTGTGTGTTCCTTACCCAACGCTGTGTGTTCCTTAGCCAACGCTGTGTGTTCCCTACCCAACGCTGTGTGTTCCCTACCCAACGCTGTGTGTTCCTTACCCAACGCTGTGTGTTCCTTACCCAACGCTGTGTGCCCCTTACCCAACGCTGTGTGTTCCTTACCCAACGCTGTGTGTTCCCTACCCAACGCTGTGTGTTCCTTACCCAACGCTGTGTGTTCCCTACCCAACGCTGTGTGTTCCTTACCCAACGCTGTGTGTTCCTTACCCAACGCTGTGTGCCCCTTACCCAACGCTGTGTGTTCCCTACCCAACGCTGTGTGCCCCTTACCCAACGCTGTGTGCCCCTTACCCAACGCTGTGTGCCCCTTACCCAACGCTGTGTGCCCCTTACCCAACGCTGTGTGCCCCTTACCCAACGCTGTGTGTTCCCTACCCAACGCTGTGTGTTCCTTACCCAACGCTGTGTGTTCCTTACCCAACGCTGTGTGTTCCTTACCCAACGCTGTGTGTTCCTTACCCAACGCTGTGTGTTCCCTACCCAACGCTGTGTGTTCCTTACCCAACGCTGTGTGTTCCTTACCCAACGCTGTGTGCCCCTTACCCAACGCTGTGTGTTCCTTACCCAACGCTGTGTGTTCCTTACCCAACGCTGTGCCCCTTACCCTACGCTGTGTGCTCCTTACCCAACGCTGTGTGCCCCTTACCCAACGCTGTGTGCCCCTTACCCAAAGCTGTGTTTTCACTCAGCGTTTCTTTCCTCCTCTCTCTGTAGGGTGTTCATATGAGTACCTTACGGTTTCTATTTGAGGGACAAAGAATCTCAGACAACCACACTCCAAAAGAGGTAGCTATGCTTCCTGTTATTCTGTCTGATCCATAATCACGTCGTCGTTCTGTCGGATAGCCACGTCATTTAGCCTCTTCCTGGTTGAGTTCTGTTTTTCTGTCTGACCCATAGCGTCGTCATTCTGTCTGACCCGTAGCCACGTCGTTCTGTCTGACCCGTAGCCACGTCGTTCTGTCTGACCCATAGCCACGTCGTTCTGTCTGCTCCATAGCCGCGTCGTTCTGTCTGATCCATAACCACGTCGTTCTGTCTGATCCATAACCACGGCGTTCTGTCTGATCCATAACCACGTCGTTCTGTCTAATCCATAACCACGTCGTTCTGTCTGATCCGTAGCCACGTCGTTCTGTCTGATCCGTAGCCACGTCGTTCTGTCTGATCCGTAGCCACGTCGTTCTGTCTGATCCGTAGCCACGTCGTTCTGTCTGATCCGTAGCCACGTCGTTCTGTCTGATCCATAACCACGTCGTTCTGTCTGATCCATAACCACGTCGTCGTTCTGTCTGATCCATAACCACGTCGTCGTTCTGTCTGATCCATAACCACGTCGTCGTTCTGTCTGATCCTTAACCACGTCGTCGTTCTGTCTGATCCATAACCACGTCGTCATTCTGTCTGATCCATAACCACGTCGTCATTCTGTCTGATCCATAACCACGTCATTCTGTCTGATCCATAACCACGTCGTTCTGTCTGATCCATAACCACGTCGTTCTGTTTGATCCGTAACCACGTCGTCATTCTGTCTGATCCGTAACCACGTCGTCATTCTGTCTGATCCGTAACCACGTCGTCATTCTGTCTGATCCGTAACCACGTCGTCATTCTGTCTGATCCATAACCACGTCGTCGTTCTGTCTGATCCATAACCACGTCGTCATTCTGTCTGATCCATAACCACGTCGTTCTGTCTGATCCATAACCACGTCGTCGTTCTGTCTGATCCGTAACCACGTCGTCATTCTGTCTGATCCATAACCACGTCGTTCTGTCTGATCCATAACCACGTCGTCGTTCTGTCTGATCCATAACCACGTCGTCATTCTGTCTGATCCATAACCACGTCGTTCTGTCTGATCCATAACCACGTCGTCATTCTGTCTGATCCATAACCACGTCGTCATTCTGTCTGACCCATAACCACGTCGTCATTCTGTCTGACCCATAACCACGTCGTCATTCTGTCTGATCCATAACCACGTCGTTCTGCCTGATCCGTAACCACGTCGTTCTGTCTGATCCGTAACCACGTCGGTCTGTCTGATCCGTAACCACGTCGGTCTGTCTGATCCGTAACCACGTCGTTCTGTCTGACCCGTAGCCACGTCGTTCTGTCTGACCCGTAGCCACGTTGTTCTGTCTGACCCGTAGCCACATCATTTAGCCTCTTCTTGGTTGGGTTGTGTTCTGTCTGATCCATAGCCACGTCATTTAGCCTCTTCATGGTTGGGTTCTGTTGTGTTCTGTCTGACCCATAGCCACGTCATTTAGCCTCTTCTTGGTTGGGTTCTGTTGTGTTCTGTCTGATCCATAACCACGTCGTCATTCTGACTGATCCATAACCACGTCGTTCTGTCTGATCCATAACCACGTCGTCATTCTGTCTGATCCATAACCACGTCGTCATTCTGTCTGATCCATAACCACGTCGTCGTTCTGTCTGATCCGTAACCACGTCGTCATTCTGTCTGATCCGTAACCACGTCGTCATTCTGTCTGATCCATAACCACGTCGTCGTTCTGTCTGATCCATAACCACGTCGTCATTCTGTCTGATCCATAACCACGTCATTCTGTCTGATCCATAACCACGTTGTTCTGTCTGATCCATAACCACGTTGTTCTGTCTGATCCATAACCACGTCGTTCTGTCTGATCCATAACCACGTCGTTCTGTCTGATCCATAACCACGTCGTTCTGTCTGATCCGTAACCACGTCGTTCTGTCTGATCCGTAACCACGTCGTTCTGTCTGATCCGTAACCACGTCGTTCTGTCTGATCCGTAACCACGTCGTCATTCTGTCTGATCCGTAACCACGTCGTCATTCTGTCTGATCCGTAACCACTTCGTCATTCTGTCTGATCCGTAACCACGTCGTCGTTCTGTCTGATCCGTAACCACGTCGTTCTGTCTGATCCGTAACCACGTCGTTCTGTCTGATCCGTAACCACGTCGTCATTCTGTCTGATCCGTAACCACGTCGTCATTCTGTCTGATCCATAACCACGTCGTCATTCTGTCTGATCCGTAACCACGTCGTTCTGTCTGTTCCGTAACCACGTCGTTCTGTCTGATCCGTAACCACGTCGTCATTCTGTCTGATCCATAACCACGTCGTCGTTCTGTCTGATCCATAACCACGTCGTCATTCTGTCTGATCCATAACCACGTCGTTCTGTCTGATCCGTAACCACGTCGTCGTTCTGTCTGATCCGTAACCACGTCGTTCTGTCTGATCCATAACCACGTCGTCATTCTGTCTGATCCATAACCACGTCGTTCTGTCTGATCCATAACCACGTCGTCATTCTGTCTGATCCATAACCACGTCGTCATTCTGTCTGACCGATAACCACGTCGTCATTCTGTCTGATCCATAACCACGTCGTTCTGCCTGATCCGTAACCACGTCGTTCTGCCTGATCCGTAACCACGTCGTTCTGTCTGATCCGTAACCACGTCGGTCTGTCTGATCCGTAACCACGTAGTTCTGTCTGATCCGTAACCACGTCGTTCTGTCTGACCCGTAGCCACGTCGTTCTGTCTGACCCGTAGCCACGTTGTTCTGTCTGACCCGTAGCCACATCATTTAGCCTCTTCTTGGTTGGGTTCTGTTGTGTTCTGTCTGATCCATAGCCACGTCATTTAGCCTCTTCATGGTTGGGTTCTGTTGTGTTCTGTCTGACCCATAGCCACGTCATTTAGCCTCTTCTTGGTTGGGTTCTGTTGTGTTCTGTCTGACCCATAGCCACGTCATTTAGCCTCTTCTTGGTTGGGTTCTGTTGTGTTTTGTCTGACCCATAGCCACGTCATTTAGCCTCTTCCTGGTTGGGTTCTGTTGTGTTCTGTCTGACCCATAACCACGTCATTTATTTAGCCTCTTCCTGGTTGGGTTCTGTTGTGTTCTGTCTGACCCATAGCCACGTCATTTAGCCTCTTCCTGGTTGGGTTCTGTTGTGTTCTGTCTGACCCATAGCCACGTCATTTAGCCTCTTCCTGGTTGGGTTCTGTTGTGTTCTGTCTGATCCATATCCTTGCAGGACCTGGTGGTGTTCTGTCTGATCCATAGCCACGTCATTTAGCCTCTTCCTGGTTGGGTTCTGTTGTGTTCTGTCTGACCCATAGCCACGTCATTTAGCCTCTTCCTGGTTGGGTTCTGTTGTGTTCTGTCTGATCCATATCCTTGCAGGACCTGGTGGTGTTCTGTCTGATCCATATCCTTGCAGGACCTGGTGGTTTGGGTATCAAGCCTCCTCTGGTTTAAAGGAAAGATTCACCCATTATAAATGTTATGTTGTTCATCTCTAAGTGCTGTTCTATCAAATCCCGGGGTGATTTCATGTTTTCTTGGTGTATCTGAGCCGTTCCAGCAGGCAGAAATTCGGCCGGGGGGGGGGTGAAAATTGCACCATATGAGCCCAATACTGATTATTTCCATCCATTTATTGGTATTGAGAGCAATCACATAATTGGGCAAAAGATCAGAACTGGGCTGACTTTGTAAACACAGCTATTGTGTCTCCATCTAAACATCTCTGTCCTCCCTATCTCTTGTAGCTGGGGATGGAAGACGAGGACGTCATCGAGGTCTATCAGGAACAGACTGGAGGACTTCGGAATAATTAGTCTTCCTGGATTTAACTTTTTTGTTGTTGATGATAATATTGTATTTTATATTTGTACAATTACTGAGTGATTTGTTTTGGCTTTGTGTTCCTCTCAGTGGTAGAGATCTCTGCCAGAGAGGAGAGAATAACTGTCTGATACATCTCCTGTTCTCTTACCTGGTCTGTTTGTGCTGTTTTGAAAACTCGTATGAAGGCGTGACAATGACTGTAGGAGCTGGCAAGACGGCACAAACAGGGTCTGAATGCATTTCAGAGTAGGAGTGCTGATCGGAGATCAGTTTTGGGTATTTAAAAAAAAACTGGCAAGCCAGTTAAGAACAAATTCTTATTTCGAACGACGGCATACCAGGAAACGGTGCCTTGTTCAGGGGCAGAACAACAAACAAAAAAAATGTCTACCTTGTCAGCTCGGGGATTCGATCCAGTAACCTTTCGGTCTAACCACTAGGCTACCCTGCCGCCCCATTGACCACATGGACAAGGGTGACCTGATCCTAGATCAGCACTCCTACTGCTGTTTACGGCCACCATGGTCCAGCCATGTGGTCCATCAGAAGACTCATTGGTTGGATAGATGACATCAGAATGATAGTTTTTCTTCAGACCCCCCCCCCCCCCCCCCCCCCCCCTAGCTTCAGTTTGGTTGATTGGCATCCGTCCCCATATACATCTTTCCACAGTATATATTTTTACTAGCTGTAGATCCACACCGTTTATTGAACATCCAGGTAACGGCCAAAGTAAAGGAAACGCGAACATCGTGTCTTTAATAGAGGGTGTTGGGTCACCACCAGCCAGAGCTGCTTCAACGCACCATGACATAGATACTACACGTGTCTGGGACTCTATTGGAGGGATGCCACGCAGGTGTGGTGGGAAACGTGGTCTCGGGCGCCGCTCCAGATTCTCCCGTAAGTGTTCCATCGGGTTGAGATCTGGGGACCTGAGATGGTCGTGGTATATGGGTTTTTATCATTTTAATACTCTTCAAATGATCTCAAGCCCTGTGGATGGGTTCATTGTCATCCTATGGAGGGCATGGTCATGGTAGCCAAAATAATGGCCATGCTCAGCATTTTTTTCCCCCCGTGACCCTAAGCATGATGGGATGTTAATTGCTTAATTAATTTGGGAACAACACCTGTGTGGAAGCACCTGCTTTCAATATACTTTGTATCCCCTCGTTTACTCAGGAGGTGTTTTGGCAGTTACCTGTAGCTAGCATGCCACTGTTAATTCCTGACTTCAGGTCTGTGTGTTACCCAGCTGTTACTTTACAGGTGGCATGTAATACGACGTCACTAATGTCTCCTCCTCGGTTCATTCATTCTTGTCCACAGTCTTCAGTAACACACCCGGGGTATTTAATAACCAAGTTCTCATTCACTGCCTGTCTCTTTCTGTTAGAGAACTTGTAAAATACCTTACTAAAGTGCTCTGTTCAATCTGCATCGTCCAAGTTCAGCTTTACATAATATAAAGACAACGTTCCCACTCTGTAGTACTGATTACTGTACATTCATCTGAACTGTGTAGTACTCTGTAGTACTGATTACTGTACATTAATCTGAACTGTGTAGTACTCTGTAGTACTGATTACTGTACATTAATCTGAACTCTGTAGTACTCTGTAGTACTGATTACTGTACATTCATCTGAACTGTGTAGTACTCTGTTGTACTGATTACTGTACATTAATCTGAACTGTGTAGTACTCTGTAGTACTGATTACTGTACATTAATCTGAACTGTGTAGTACTCTGTAGTACTGATTACTGTACATTAATCTGAACTGTGTAGTACTCTGTAGTACTGATTACTGTACATTAATCTGAACTGTGTAGTACTCTGTTGTACTGATTACTGTACATTAATCTGAACTGTGTAGTACTCTGTAGTACTGATTACTGTACATTAATCTGAACTGTGTAGTACTCTGTAGCACTGATTACTGTACATTAATCTGAACTGTGTAGTACTCTGTTGTACTGATTACTGTACATTAATCTGAACTCTGTAGTACTCTGTAGTACTGATTACTGTACATTAATCTGAACTGTGTAGTACTCTGTAGTACTGATTACTGTACATTAATCTGAACTGTGTAGTACTCTGTAGTACTGATTACTGTACATTAATCTGAACTGTGTAGTACTCTGTAGTACTGATTACTGTACATTAATCTGAACTGTGTAGTACTCTGTAGTACTGATTACTGTACATTAATCTGAACTGTGTAGTACTCTGTAGTACTGATCACGTTAAAGGCCCAGTGCAGATTTTTCTTTGTTCTGTGTATATATTTCCACACCGAGGCTGGATTAATATTGTGAAGATAATGCTCTTTTAGTGTCAGAGCTGATTGGAAAGACCGCCCACTTGAAATTCCAGCCTGTTTTTGTTTTGGTGGGATGGAGTTTTGACCTAGTAAATTAGTTATTAGACCTGAAATGAGAGTTTCAAACCTCTGCCAATAGTTTTCAATGTTCCCCTCCCCACTCAGACCCTCTCTGCCAATAACAGCTAGGTTCCCTCCCCACTCAGACCCTCTCTGCCAATAACAGCTAGGTTCCCTCCCCACTCAGACCCTCTCTGCCAATAACAGCTAGGTTCCCTCCCCACTCAGACCCTCTCTGCCAATAACAGCTAGGTTCCCTCCCCACTCAGACCCTCTCTGCCAATAACAGCTAGGTTCCCCTCCTCCACTCAGACCCTCTCTGCCAATAACAGCTAGGTTCCCCTCCTCCACTCAGACCACTCCTAGTCCTTGCAAAATTCTTGCTTGAGCAATTGCTCTTTGCCAAGAAGATTTTAGATTTTTTTTTTAACCATTTTTAATTCAAAACCAATCAGTTAGGTACTCCATTGTTACCCTGAACTGATTTTGACATTGCCTTACATCTATGTTCATTTTTGTAAAAAAAATGACTGGTAAATGTAACATATTGACATACCTTTCAATCCCACAATGCCCATCACTATTGTACTTATTCATGGCAGGATAAAGGCTGCCGTGAGTTCCCAGTTTTAATTCTGACAAACCTTGTATAGCAAAAGTTAGCATCGTACACAGTTCGATTATTTTCTAAAAGAAAATCATTCATTCAAATGTTACCCCTCTTTTTATATTTTGGATACGTCTTTTTAAAATATATTTTATTTGAGTAAGACAGTTTTTGAATTGTATTATTGCACGGGATCTCATGTTATTAGTTGTCTCAATTCAGGAGGGGAAACTACGATAGGCAGTTTGGTTATGCTGTACTTGGATGATCAGTTTGTCAGTTTGGGTATGCTGTACGTGGATGATCAGTTTGGGTATGCTGTACGTGGATGATCAGTTTGGGTATGCCGTACGTGGATGATCAGTTTGGGTATGCCGTACGTGGATGATCAGTTTGGGTATGCCGTACGTGAATGATCAGTTTGGGTATGCTGTACGTGGATGATCCGTTTGGGTATGCTGTACTTGGATGATCAGTTTGTCAGTTTGGGTATGCTGTACGTGGATGATCAGTTTGGGTATGCTGTACGTGGATGATCAGTTTGGGTATGCCGTACGTGGATGATCAGTTTGGGTATGCCGTACGTGGATGATCAGTTTGGGTATGCCGTACGTGAATGATCAGTTTGGGTATGCTGTACGTGGATGATCCGTTTGGGTATGCTGTACTTGGATGATCAGTTTGTCAGTTTGGGTATGCTGTACGTGGATGATCAGTTTGGGTATGCTGTACGTGGATGATCAGTTTGGGTATGCCGTACGTGGATGATCAGTTTGGGTATGCCGTACGTGGATGATCAGTTTGGGTATGCCGTACGTGAATGATCAGTTTGGGTATGCTGTACGTGGATGATCAGTTTGGGTATGCTGTACGTGGATGATCAGTTTGGGTATGCCGTACGTGGATGATCAGTTTGGGTATGCCGTACGTGAATGATCAGTTTGGGTATGCCGTACGTGGATGATCAGTTTGGGTATGCCGTACGTGAATGATCAGTTTGGGTATGCCGTACGTGGATGATCCGTTTGGGTATGCTGTACTTGGATGATCAGTTTGTCAGTTTGGGTATGCTGTACGTGGATGATCAGTTTGGGTATGCTGTACGTGAATGATCAGTTTGGGTATGCTGTACGTGGATGATCAGTTTGGGTATGCCGTATGTGGATGATCAGTTTGGGTATGCTGTACGTGGATGATCAGTTTGGGTATGCTGTACGTGGATGATCAGTTTGGGTATGCCGTATGTGGATGATCAGTTTGGGTATGCCATACGTGGATGATCAGTTTGGGTATGCCGTACGTGGATGATCAGTTTGGGTATGCCGTACGTGAATGATCAATTTGGGTATGCTGTACTTGGATGATCAGTTTGTCAGTTTGGGTATGCTGTACGTGGATGATCAGTTTGGGTATGCTGTACGTGAATGATCAGTTTGGGTATGCCGTACGTGAATTATCAGTTTGGGTATGCTGTACGTGAATGATCAGTTTGGGTATGCCGTACGTGGATGATCAGTTTGGGTATGCCGTACGTGGATGATCAGTTTAGGTATGCCGTACGTGGATGATCAGTTTGGGTATGCCGTACGTGGATGATCAGTTTGGGTATGCCGTACGTGGATGATCAGTTTGGGTATGCCGTACGTGGATGATCCATTTGGGTATGCCGTACGTGGATGATCCATTTGGGTATGCCGTACGTGGATGATCCGTTTGGGTATGCCGTACGTGGATGATCCATTTGGGTATGCCGTACGTGGATGATCAGTTTGGGTATGCTGTACTTGGATGATCAGTTTGTCAGTTTGGGTATGCTGTACGTGGATGATCAGTTTGGGTATGCTGTACGTGAATGATCAGTTTGGGTATGCTGTACGTGAATGATCAGTTTGGGTATGCTGTACGTGAATGATCAGTTTGGGTATGCCGTACGTGAATGATCAGTTTGGGTATGCCGTACGTGGATGATCAGTTTGGGTATGCTGTACGTGGATGATCCATTTGGGTATGCCGTACGTGGATGATCAGTTTGGGTATGCCGTACGTGGATGATCAGTTTGGGTATGCCGTACGTGGATGATCAGTTTGGGTATGCCGTACGTGGATGATCCGTTTGGGTATGCCGTACGTGGATGATCAGTTTGGGTATGCCGTACGTGGATGATCCATTTGTGTATGCCGTACGTGGATGATCCGTTTGGGTATGCCGTACGTGGATGATCAGTTTGGGTATGCCGTACGTGGATGATCCATTTGGGTATGCCGTACGTGGATGATCAGTTTGGGTATGCTGTACTTGGATGATCAGTTTGTCAGTTTGGGTATGCTGTACGTGGATGATCAGTTTGGGTATGCTGTACGTGAATGATCAGTTTGGGTATGCTGTACGTGAATGATCAGTTTGGGTATGCTGTACGTGAATGATCAGTTTGGGTATGCTGTACGTGAATGATCAGTTTGGGTATGCCGTACGTGGATGATCAGTTTGGGTATGCCGTACGTGGATGATCAGTTTGGGTATGCCGTACGTGGATGATCAGTTTGGGTATGCCGTACGTGGATGATCAGTTTGGGTATGCCGTACGTGGATGATCCGTTTGGGTATGCCGTACGTGGATGATCCGTTTGGGTATGCCGTACGTGGATGATCCATTTGGGTATGCCGTACGTGGATGATCAGTTTGGGTATGCTGTACTTGGATGATCAGTTTGTCAGTTTGGGTATGCTGTACGTGGATGATCAGTTTGGGTATGCTGTACGTGAATGATCAGTTTGGGTATGCTGTACGTGAATGATCAGTTTGGGTATGCTGTACGTGAATGATCAGTTTGGGTATGCCGTACGTGAATGATCAGTTTGGGTATGCCGTACGTGGATGATCAGTTTGGGTATGCCGTACGTGGATGATCAGTTTGGGTATGCTGTACGTGGATGATCCATTTGGGTATGCCGTACGTGGATGATCAGTTTGGGTATGCCGTACGTGGATGATCAGTTTGGGTATGCCGTACGTGGATGATCAGTTTGGGTATGCCGTACGTGGATGATCCATTTGGGTATGCCGTACGTGGATGATCCGTTTGGGTATGCCGTACGTGGATGATCCGTTTGGGTATGCCGCACGTGGATGATCCGTTTGGGTATGCCGTACGTGGATGATCCGTTTGGGTATGCCGTACGTGGATGATCCGTTTGGGTATGCCGTACGTGGATGATCCGTTTGGGTATGCCGTACGTGGATGATCCGTTTGGGTATGCCGTACGTGGATGATCCGTTTGGGTATGCCGTACGTGGATGATCCGTTTGGGTATGCCGTACGTGGATGATCCGTTTGGGTATGCCGTACGTGGGTGATCCGTTTGGGTATGCCGCACGTGGATGATCAGTTTGGGTATGCCGTACGTGGGTGATCGTACCTAAAGCTACTCAGATATATGCTCTTCTCCTCTGCTGAAGCAAAGCAGAGGTCAAGCCTCAAATGACCTACACAATTTTCTTTCATAATGCATTTTATACAAGGCTATGTAGAATTTTATGGGTTGCCAGATTGGAGAAAAAGTACACATTTTTTTTGTTTGTTTTTTGTTTTTGGTGAAGGTGTTTGATTGGGGAATGGAGAATTTATAATGTACACAAACACACACTTTTGTTGTACTCATGTTATAGCCAACTCTTGACTTTTTGTATGAATTATTTTTTATAAAATGTTTGTATCTAGTTGTCATGTATTCATTATGTTTAACTGGTTAAATGTTTGTAGTTTGTATGTTTCAGTAATGATTAACACGGTTAAATAGTCGTGCTTCATTTAGCTTTTGGTATATTTGGCATTTTATACAGTCTGTATTTCACTGAAGAAAGCAATGCAATAAATGGTGAGAAATGCTCAGTCTGAAGCCATTCGGCTGTGGTTTTCACAGCCCGATAATACGGATGTGGGTTTTCACAGCCCGATAATACGGATGTGGGTTTCACAGCCCGATAATACGGATGTGGGTTTTCACAGCCCGATAATACGGATGTGGGTTTCACAGCCCGATAATACGGATGTGGGTTTTCACAGCCCGATAATACAGATGTGGGTTTTCACAGCCCGATAATACGGATGTGGGTTTCACAGCCCGATAATACGGATGTGGGTTTCACAGCCCGATAATACGGATGTGGGTTTTCACAGCCCGATAATACGGATGTGGGTTTTCACAGCCCGATAATACGGATGTGGGTTTCACAGCCCGATAATACGGATGTGGGTTTCACAGCCCGATAATACAGATGTGGGTTTCACAGCCCGATAATACGGATGCGGGTTTTCACAGCCCGATAATAATCGGTTATAATCACCTTAAGGGTTTATTTTGTAACCTCTGGGGGGTATAACATGTTGTGGCAAAGTGGTATAGGAGAGTCTAAGTATTTGGTCACCTACAAACAAGCAAGACTTCTGGCTCCCACAGATCTGTAACTTCTTCTTTAAGAGGCTCCTCTGTCCTCCACTCATTACCTGTATTTGGGGCTGTTTTTCTGCAAAGGGACCAGGACGACTGATCCGTGTAAAGGAAAGAATGAATGGGGCCATGTATCGTGAGATTTTGAGTGAAAACCTCCTTCCATCAACAAGGGCATTGAAGATGAAACGTGGCTGGGTCTTTCAGCATGACAATGATCCCAAACACACCGCCCGGGCAACGAAGGAGTGGCTTCGTAAAAAGCATTTCAAGGTCCTGGAGTGGCCTAGCTAGTCTCCAGATCTCAACCCCATAGAAAATCTTTGGAGGGAGTTGAAAGTCTGTGTTGCCCAGCAACAGCCCCAAAACATCACTGCTCTAGAGGAGATCTGCATGGAGGAGTGGGCCAAAATACCAGCAACAGTGTGTGAACCTTGTGAAGACTTACAGAAAACGTTTGACCTCTGTCATTGCCAACAAAGGGTATATAACAAAGTATTGAGAAACTTTTATTGACCAAATACTTATTTTCCACCATAATTTGCAAATAAATTCATTAAAAATCCTACAATGTGATTTTCTGTATTTTTTTTTTCATTTTGTCTGTCATAGTTGAAGTGTACCTATGATGAAAATTACAGGCCTCTCATCTTTTTAAGTGGGAGAACTTGCACAATTGGTGGCTGACTAAATACTTTTTTGCCCCACTGTATAAGCCCTAACTTCAGTTAAGTCCATCGCCAATTAGAACCAGGAGGGGCCAAGCCTTGTCCTTCACGACTGGGAAAGGGCCTTGATTCCTAGGCTGTAGAAAATCCTCCATCCATCTCCTTAGATCAGAACAGGATGGGTCAACAGTCGTTTAATTTTTACTGATTTGCGTCCTAATGAAAAACAGGATAGTTGTTTTACTGCACAACACACATTACATTACCATTACCTGCACAACACACAACACTTTAAACAGGGGTAAGTTAACTTACTGTATGTAAAGACCGTCACAGAGGATTTTCTTTTGAGTAACAGATCCGGGCGTAACACTTTCCGTTCAGCTTCAGGTAACTTTGATGTAAGGCTTGATCACACCTGTAGCGACTGCTTCTATTCATCATGCCCATTGTTGCTTATCCATTGTTTATTAGATATATCAATGTAATTGCACCCAACACAGTGCTGAAAACCGAATGCTTCCCACCACTAGATCACATGACTAGACGTGAGCTGGACGTGATCCCAACGCTGCCACCAATGTAGCGGAAGAAAGTGAAAGCTGCAACGGGGACTCTAACCAGGGGCTCGTACGTGGTTCTAACCCGGGGCTCGTACGTGGTTCTAGCCCGGGGCTCGTACGTATGACCGTAATAATCAGCATGAAACGGCCTTTGGAAGAGCCATATGTGTAAACCAACATAACTCATTATTTACCATGAACCTGTTTAACTGCATTGATATGGTTTAATTGATCATAGTCCAGACTGGTTATAGATGTGGTTTAATTGATTATAGTCCAAGCTCATTATAGTTATGTCTTAATTGATTATAGTCCAGACTCGTTATAGATATGTCTTAATTGATTATAGTCCAGACTCGTTATAGTTATGTCTTAATTGATTATAGTCCAGACTCGTAGTTATGTCTTAATTGATTATAGTCCAGACTCGTTATAGATGGATCAATTAAGATATATCTATCTACAGGCGCTACTAAAAAAAATGGAGCCCTGGATTTCTTAATCCGGCCCTGAGCCTCACTGCTTGTTACTGTAAACAGACCGTCACTGCTTGTTACTGTAAACAGACCGTCACTGCTTGTTACTGTAAACAGACCGTCACTGCTTGTTACTGTAAACAGACCGTCACTGCTTGTTACTGTAAACAGACCGTCACTGCTTGTTACTGTAAACAGACCGTCACTGCTTGTTACTGTAAACAGACCATCACTAATTGTTACTGTAAACAGACCGTCACTGCTTGTTACTGTAAACAGACCGTCACTGCTTGTTATTGTAAACAGACCGTCACTGCTTGTTACTGTAAACAGACCATCACTAATTGTTACTGTAAACAGACCGTCACTGCTTGTTACTGTAAACAGACCCTAACTGCTTGTTACTGTAAACAGACCATCACTGCTTGTTACTGTAAAAAGACCGTCACCGCTTGTTACTGTAAACAGACCCTAACTAAGTTGTTACTGTAAACAGACCGTCACTGCTTGTTACTGTAAAAAGACCGTCACCGCTTGTTATTGTAAACAGACCCTAACTAAGTTGTTACTGTAAACAGACCGTCACTGCTTGTTACTGTAAACAGAGTGAATGTTCCTTTTTGATAAACGGTATGTATTCTTCATCGGTTTTGTTAATTTCCTCTAAACTGAAGACTAAAGAGATGATTGTGGACTACAGGGAAAGGAGGACCGAGCACGCCCCCATTCTCATCAAAGGGGCCGTAGTGGAGCAGGTTGAGAGCTTCAAGTTCCTTGGTGTCCACATCACCAACAAACTATCATGGTCCAAATACAGTTGCACCATCGAGAGCATCCTAACTGGTTGCATCACTGCCTGGTATAGCAACTGCTCAGCCTCCGACCACAAGGCACTACAGAGGGTAGTGCATACGGCCCAGTACATCACTGGGGCCAAGCTTCCAGGACCTCTATACCAGGCATTGTCAGAGGAAGGCCCTAAAAATTGTCAAAGACCCCAGTCATAGACGGTTCTCTCTTCTACCGCAGGGCAAGCGGTACCGGAGGCTTCTCGTTTTTTTTTCCCCCCAAACCATAAGACCCGGACTATCTGCATTGTGTGTGTCCCCCCCCAACCCCTCTTTTACACTGCTGCTACTCTCTGTTTATCAAATATGCATAGTCACTTTAACTATACATTCATGTACAAACTACCTCAATTGGGCCAACTAACCAGTGTCTGTATATAGCCTCTACTGTATATAGCCTCTACTGTATATAGCCCCTCTACTGTATATAGCCTCCCTACTGTATGTAGCCCCTCTACTGTATATAGCCTCTCTACTGTATATAGCCTCTACTGTATATAGCCTCTACTGTATATAGCCTCACTACTGTATATAGCCCCTCTACTGTATATAACCTCCCTACTGTTTATAACCTCGCTACTGTATATAGCCTCTACTGTATATAGCCTCACTACTGTATGTAGCCCCTCTACTGTATATAGCCCCTCTACTGTATATAGTCCCTCTACTGTATATAGCCTCCCTACTGTATATAGCCCCTCTACTGTTATAGCCTCTCTACTGTATATAGCCTCTCTACTGTATATAGCCTCTACTGTATATAGCCTCACTACTGTATGTAGCCCCTCTACTGTATATAGCCCCTCTACTGTATATAGCCTCTCTACTGTATATAGCCCCTCTACTGTATATAGCCCCTCTACTGTATATAGCCTCTCTACTGTATATAGCCCCTCTACTGTATATAGCCTCTCTACTGTATATAGCCCCTCTACTGTATATAGCCCCTCTACTGTATATAGCCTCTCTACTGTATATAGTCTCTCTACTGTATATAGCCTCTCTACTGTATATAGCCCCTCTGCTGTATATAGCCCCTCTACTGTATATAGCCTCTCTACTGTATATAGTCTCTCTACTGTATGTAGTCTCTCTACTGTATATAGCCTCTCTACTGTATATAGCCCCTCTACTGTATATAGCCCCTCTACTGTATATAGCCTCTCTACTGTATATAGCCCCTCTACTGTATATAGCCCCTCTACTGTATATAGCCTCTCTGCTGTATATAGTCTCTCTACTGTATGTAGTCTCTCTACTGTATATAGCCTCTCTACTGTATATAGCCCCTCTACTGTATATAGCCTCCCTACTGTATATAGCCTCCCTACTGTTATAGCCTCTCTACTGTATATAGCCTCTCTACTGTATATAGCCTCTCTACTGTATATAGCCTCTACTGTATAGAGCCTCTCTACTGTATATAGCCTCGCTACTTTTATAGCCTCGCTACTTTTATAGCCTCTACTGTATACAGCCTCTCTACTGTATATAGTCGTTCTACTGTATATAGCCCCTCTACTGTATACAGCCTCTCTACTGTATATAGCCTCTCTACTGTATATAGTCTCTCTACTGTATAGAGCCTCTCTACTGTATATAGTCTCTCTACTGTATATAGCCTAACTACTGTATATAGCCTCTCTACTGTATATAGCCCCTCTACTGTATACAGCCTCTCTACTGTATATAGCCTCTCTACTGTATATAGTCTCTCTACTGTATAGAGCCTCTCTACTGTATATAGTCTCTCTACTGTATATAGCCTCTCACCTGTTGTATTCAGCATTTCACTGTAAAGTCTACTACACCTGTTGTATTCAGCATTTCACTGTGAGGTCTACTACACCTGTTGTATTCAGCATTTCACTGTAAGGTCTACTACACCTGTTGTATTCAGCATTTCACTGTGAGGTCTACTACACCTGTTGTATTCAGCATTTCACTGTAAGGTCTACTACACCTGTTGTATTCAGCATTTCACTGTGAGGTCTACTACACCTGTTGTATTCAGCATTTCACTGTAAGGTCTACTACACCTGTTGTATTCAGCATTTCACTGTGAGGTCTACTACACCTGTTGTATTCAGCATTTCACTGTGAGGTCTACTACACCTGTTGTATTCAGCATTTCACTGTGAGGTCTACTACACCTGTTGTATTCAGCATTTCACTGTGAGGTCTACTACACCTGTTGTAGTCAGCATTTCACTGTGAGGTCTACTACACCTGTTGTATTCAGCATTTCACTGTGAGGTCTACTACACCTGTTGTATTCAGCATTTCACTGTGAGGTCTACTACACCTGTTGTAGTCAGCATTTCACTGTGAGGTCTACTACACCTGTTGTATTCAGCATTTCACTGTGAGGTCTACTACACCTGTTGTATTCAACATTTCACTGTGAGGTCTACTACACCTGTTGTATTCAGCATTTCACTGTCAGGTCTACTACACCTGTTGTATTCAGCATTTCACTGTGAGGTCTACTACACCTGTTGTATTCAGCATTTCACTGTGAGGTCTACTACACCTGTTGTATTCAGCATTTCACTGTAAGGTCTACTACACCTGTTGTATTCAGCATTTCACTGTCAGGTCTACTACACCTGTTGTATTCAGCATTTCACTGTAAGGTCTACTACACCTGTTGTATTCAGCACGTGACAAATAAACGTTGATTTGATTTATATGACTCGTCCAGTAGTCCAACAGAACAGGCCCCGTTTAGAAGTCCAGACAGTTGTAGTCCAACAGAACAGGCCCTGTTTAGAAGTCCAGACAGTTGTAGTCCAACAGAACAGGCCCTGTTTAGAAGTCCAGACAGTTGTAGTCCAACAGAACAGGCCCTGTTTAGAAGTCCAGACAGTTGTAGTCCAACAGAACAGGCCCCGTTTAGAAGTCCAGACAGTTGTGGTCCAACAGAACAGGCCCGTTTAGAAGTCCAGACAGTTGTAGTCCAACAGAACCGGCCCTGTTTAGAAGTCCAGACAGTTTTAGAGGAAGCATACAAATTGCATCTCGTTTTCGTTTCAGTATCTGCCAGTGGGACTGAAGAATAAGATAACTGTGATCGTTACAAACATTTTTTATTTTATACCTGAGCTGTCAGTTTTTTTATCTTGTTTTTCTTAATACTCTATTAGCTGGTAGTCAAATCTGACACACGCCAAACTGCAGATAGGTGGCGGCAACGTATCAGGAAGTGACAAAAATCCATGTTGATTTTAAGGTCAAAAGAAAATAAAGACGGCATTGGAAAGGTCAATCACAGCACAGATTTAATCTACATAAATGTAAGTTCCCTATGCCCATGTAGGTTGTGCTTCTAACATGACAATGGGACTGTTTCAGGTCATTTCAGGCCATGTTGGACACGGCCCAACAAACCTATGTAGGTTGTGCTTCAAACATGACAATGGGACTGTTTCAGGTCATTTCCATGTTGGACACGGCCCAACAAACCTATGTAGGTTGTGCTTCAAACATGACAATGGGACTGTTTCAGGTCATTTCAGGCCATGTTGGACACGGCCCAACAAACCTATGTAGGTTGTGCTTCAAACATGACAATGGGACTGTTTCAGGTCATTTCAGGCCATGTTGGACACGGCCCAACAAACCTATGTAGGTTGTGCTTCAAACATGACAATGGGACTGTTTCAGGTCATTTCAGGCCATGTTGGACACGGCCCAACAAACCTATGTAGGTTGTGCTTCTACCATGACAATGGGACTGTTTCAGGTCATTTCCATGTTGGACACGGCCCAACAAACCTATGTAGGTTGGTCTTCAAACATGACAATGGGACTGTTTCAGGTCATTTCCATGTTGGACACGGCCCAACAAACCTATGTAGGTTGTGCTTCAAACATGACAATGGGACTGTTTCAGGTCATTTCAGGCCATGTTGGACACGGCCCAACAAACCTATGTAGGTTGTGCTTCTACCATGACAATGGGACTGTTTCAGGTCATTTCCATGTTGGACACGGCCCAACAAACCTATGTAGGTTGGTCTTCAAACATGACAATGGGACTGTTTCAGGTCATTTCCATGTTGGACACGGCCCAACAAACCTATGTAGGTTGTGCTTCAAACATGACAATGGGACTGTTTCAGGTCATTTCAGGCCATGTTGGACACGGCCCAACAAACCTATGTAGGTTGTGCTTCAAACATGACAATGGGACTGTTTCAGGTCATTTCCATGTTGGACACAGCCCAACAAACCTATGTAGGTTGTGCTTCAAACATGACAATGGGACTGTTTCAGGTCATTTCAGGCCATGTTGGACACGGCCCAACAAACCTATGTAGGTTGGTCTTCAAACATGACAATGGGACTGTTTCAGGTCATTTCCATGTTGGACACGGCCCAACAAACCTATGCTCACCTTTTTATATTCCCTCGCTGACATCGTATGTTGGGAGAACAATAGACTCAGCTATTAGAAATATCACATAGACAGACCATCATTACTGTTCTAGCAGGCTGATAGGCTGATTGTTCTAATTAAGATGCTGATAGGCTGATTGTTCTAATTAAGATGCTGATAGGCTGATTGTTCTAATTAAGATGCTGATAGGCTGATTGTTCTAATGAAGATGCTGATAGGCTGATTGTTCTAATTAAGATGCTGATAGGCTGATTGTTCTAATTAAGATGCTGATAGGCTGATTGTTCTAATTAAGATGCTGATAGGCTGATTGTTCTAATTAAGATGCTGATAGGCTGATTGTTCTAATTAAGATGCTGATAGGCTGATTGTTCTAATTAAGATGCTGATAGGCTGATTGTTCTAATTAAGATGCTGATAGGCTGATTGTTCTAATTAAGATGCTGATAGGCTGATTGTTCTAATGAAGATGCTGATAGGCTGATTGTTCTAATTAAGATGCTGATAGGCTGATTGTTCTAATGAAGATGCTGATAGGCTGATTGTTCTAATGAAGATGCTGATAGGCTGATTGTTCTAATGAAGATGCTGATAGGCTGATTGTTCTAATTAAGATGCTGATAGGCTGATTGTTCTAATGAAGATGCTGATAGGCTGATTGTTCTAATTAAGATGCTGATAGGCTGATTGTTCTAATTAAGATGCTGATAGGCTGATTGTTCTAATTAAGATGCTGATAGGCTGATTGTTCTAATTAAGATGCTGATAGGCTGATTGTGCTAATGAAGATGCTGATAGGCTGATTGTTCTAATGAAGATGCTGATAGGCTGATTGTTCTAATTAAGATGCTGATAGGCTGATTGTTCTAATGAAGATGCTGATAGGCATTACTAAGTAGGTCATGTAAAAAGCTTAGCACAGAATATTTTTGACCATCCTTTAATTATTCATTCCTCCTCAATTCCCAACTTGGAACAAAACACAACTTTTTTTATTTATGTTTTATTGTACCTTTATCTAACGAGGCAAGTCAGTAGAGAACATATTCTGATTTTCAATGACGGCCTAGGAACAGTGGGTTAACTGCCTTGTTCAGGGGCAGAACGACAGATTTGTACCACCAGGCTACCTGCCTCCTCTAACTACTAGGCTACCTGCCTCCTCTAACCAATAGGCTACCTCCCTCCTCTAACCATTAGGCTACCTGCCTCCTCTAACCACTAGGCTACCTGCCTCCTCTAACCACTAGACTACCTGCCTCCTCTAACTACTAGGCTACCTGCCTCCTCTTACCACTAGGCTACCTGCCTCCTCTAACCACCAGGCTACCTGCCTCCTCTAACCACTAGGCTACCTGCCTCCTCTAACCACTAGGCTACCTGCCTCCTCTAACCACTAGGCTACCTGCCTCCTCTAACCACTAGACTACCTGCCTCCCTCCTCTAACCACTAGACTACCTGCCTCCCTCCTCTAACCACTAGGCTACCTGCCTCCTCTAACCACTAGGCTACCTGCCTCCTCTAACCACTAGGCTACCTGCCTCCTCTAACCACTAGGCTACCTGCCTCCTCTAACCACTAGGCTACCTGCCTCCTCTAACCACTAGGCTACCTGCCTCCTCTAACCACTAGGCTACCTGCCTTCTCTAACCATTAGGCTACCAGCCTCCTCTAACCACTAGGCTACCTGCCTCCTCTAACCACTAGACTACCTGCCTCCTCTAACTACTAGGCTACCCTGCCTCCTCTAACCACTAGGCTACCTGCCTCCTCTAACCACTAGGCTACCTGCCTCCTCTAACCACTAGGCTACCTGCCTCCTCTAACCACTAGACTACCTGCCTCCTCTAACCACTAGGCTACCTGCCTCCTCTAACCACTAGACTACCTGCCTCCTCTAACTACTAGGCTACCCTGCCTCCTCTACGTCTCGTTGCATCTCGTCTCGCCCACGTCTCGTTGCAGGGGGCGGGGCTTTGGAGTGGACACCCACCTGTCTCAATCAACGAGAGAAGATTTTAAATAGACCAAGATGGTGGCATACACATTGTTGGATAACTGCATTTTTCACGTATCATGTTCAACACCATGTATAAGTGACTTAGTTGAGCTTCACAATCAATTTTGAAATACTTTTCAATGTTTTGAACGTGAGGCGCGAAAAAAATGCTAATATCGGTACCAGGACTTGAATGGGATTTGCGTCCAGAAATGCTAAAACGTTAGCATTTGTAAACCGTGCCAGGGAAACTAAACCACAGCATGGATTGCTGTCCTACCTCCATAGACTGCTTACAGGGTTTGAGTGAACTATCCCTTAAATCATCGACTTACAATACCTTATTCCTCTAAATATAAACTATTCTCATAGGCTACACATTGACCACAAAAGCAAAACATTTAAAATAATAATAATAATAATTTTAATCTGTGAAATTGTACAGGTAGCCTACAAACCGTTTACAGCATTAAAAAGCATTTGTAAAAAAATTGCATGATTTTTTTATCCAAAATAGATTTAATTTTTTGGAGAAAAAAAAAATATGTTTTTGCAAGTTATGTATACTGCAGTATCTTGCATAATTCCACTGCTACACACATGCATATTCTATCCTATTTCTAAATGCAATGTCTGTCAGTCTTACTGTGCCACAAAAAATATGCATGATTGTCACTGGTTGGCTGTGAATGCAGTATAAATTCATCAGGTCAAACGTGTTCTTTCTTCAACTGAAGCCAGTAGCGTTCGTTATATGATGTCGTCGTAGCTCTATAGTGTGAATAGGCTCATTCATTGTATACAATTGTTACAGGATCACCTCTGTAAATGAAAAACACTTTCTTACAAACACCCAGGGGCTCTACGTGATTCAGAATTTGACCTACGTGCCGGTAACGATACGTTAGGAACGATCCGTTTTCAGATGATCATTACACAACATAGTGTCCGTATGAGCTTGTTTTCGTAACAACAACCCTGGGATCTGGGAAACCACAATGGCTTTTTATTGGCTCCCGAAAGGATTCTGATCGTCCAGTTCGGGAGGGGCTGCACGAGCCACGGACCCCCATATTGAACTCATCATATGTCTTATTCCATGCGTTATGTTCTGATCCCAAATGGCACCCTACTCCCTTAATAGTGCACTACTATATGGGCCCTGGCCAAAAGTAGTGCACTAAATAGGGCGTAGGGTGCCATTTGGGACACAGCCTATTATATTATCATTCCCTGGTTGTTGGTACTTGATCTGTCATTGATGTTCATACTGTCGTTTCTCCCTCGTTGCTGGTACTCAGTCTGTCATTGATGTTCATACTGTCGTTTCTCCCTCGTTGCTGGTACTCGGTCTGTCATTGATGTTCATACTGTCGTTTCTCCCTCGTTGCTGGTACTCAGTCTCTTATAGAACCTGCGCCATGACTGCAGTGTTTTGCCTGACCATATCCAAAACCCGGAGGTGATGCCGACAATCAAAGTCATCAAATACTTGATCATGAAGACAGTAAAGTCTGGGGTCATGAGCGCAAAATTGTTTGGTGGACAAGGCACAGCAAACCTTTTACAGATCTGTGTATGCCAAGTTTTCTCCCACTGTTCACGGAACGCCTGCTCATAGAAGTAACAGGCTATGATGATCGTGGCAGGAACGGTGTAGAGGACACTGAACACTCCGATCCGAACCATAAGCTTCTCCAGCTTCTCCGTCTTGGTTCCGTCGTGTTTCATGATAGTTCTGATCCGGAACAGAGAGACAAATCCCGCGAGAAGGAACGACGTCCCTATAAACAAGTAGACAAAAAGAGGTGCCAGAACAAAACCACGCAAGGAATCCACACTGTTGATGCCCACATAACACACCCCTGTGAGTAGATCTCCATCCACCTGTCCCATGGCCAGGATGGTAATCGTTTTAACAGCGGGTACAGCCCAGGCAGCGAGGTGGAAATACGGAGAGTTGGCCTCAATGGCTTCATGCCCCCACTTCATACCGGCAGAGAGGAACCATGTGAAGGACAGAATCACCCACCATATAGAGCTGGCCATGCCGAAGAAATACAGAATCATAAAGAGAATTGTACAGCCCTCCTTCTTAGTTCCCTGAGCTACAGTCTTATAACCAGTATCCTTGAATTTATCAACACACACCACTTTCTCCTCTAAGATGAACCCGGCGGCGTAGGCAGTGGCCACCATGAAGTAACAGCCGGAGAGGAAGATGATAGGCCTCTCCGGGTAGCAGAACCGTCGCATGTCCACCAGATAGGTCAGCACTGTGAACAGGGTGCTCACACAGCACAGAATGGACCAGATCCCGACCCAGAGCCGGCCAAACTTCACCTCCTCCTCCCGAAAATACATCAACCCGTTGGGCTTGGTGGGCTCGCAAGGCGCGCCGCAGTCCTTAACCCCCATAAAATAGTAGTTCAGATAGTTGGGCACCTGCAGTTGTAGCGGGCAGGAGAACTCCTGTTGCTGGCTCGGTCGAACCATATTGGGGGGTAGAGTCATGAGCTCAGGAAGGTAGGGTGTTGGGTACGAGGTGGCGCTACCGGTGTCCGAGGTGTTTTGACCCACACAGATCTCTCCCGCTCCGTGGACGGGGAAGTTCTCACAGCGGAGCCTCTCCGGCCACTGGAAACCGAACTTATTCATCAGGGCCTCGCAGCCTTGTCTCGCCCGCTCACACAGAGACCTGCACGGCGGGATAGCCTGCTCGAGCACCGTACAGACCGGCGCGTACATAGAACACAGGAAGAACTTCAGGTCCATGGAACACTGGACCTTGACGAGCGGGTAGAACTGGTGCACCTCAAGCCCGGCGTCTTCCTGGTTCGTGTGACCGAGGAGATTCGGCATGATGGTCTGGTTATAGGCGATGTCCGTACAGAGGGGTATGGAGATGGGCTGGCAGAAGCCGTGTTCGGGTATAGAGATGCCCTTCTCACCGTGGGACTGGCCTGAACACAACGGGAAAAGCGCACACAAGATCACCAGCGCACAACGCGCCGTGCCTGCCCAATGAGCCGATTCCACCATAGTTAAAATAAAAAACATTGAATAAAATCCTAAATGTAAAAAATGCTCCTTTTCAAAAACTCGAGTTTCATATATACCAGAAAAATGATCTCTTACATATATAACGGTTTTCGCTTTTCTGTCTCGAGCCTAAACTGCTTGTACAAGTTCACAAAACCGTGCGCATGGTCTCCGTATTCTCATGACTTCTTGGTCTCAGGTCTTTGTAAATAGCTGTAGAAAAAGGTACTCATTTGAGTTAGAAAAATGTACTCCTTTGCGTTTCCTTCTCGGGATCAGCAGCGTAAAAAGTTATTCACTGTCTCCTTAGTTAAAATGAAGGTTCCACAGCGCGCATCTCCTCGCTTGTGTTTGAGATCGTTACGCATGTAAATTTATTAAATATTGTTAAATTAAAGTTGCAGTTTTCTTATCGTGCACACTGTCCATAGCGGTGCCTTGCTGGACACTACGAAGTTGGAGCTGTGGCACACAAAAGAGCACACGATGATGTGACGTCGGTTTCTAGTTACCCCTCATTCACAAGCCACAATGTAAGGGCGGGGCGCCTGAAAACCATGGGGTCTCCCGACTAATCACAGGGTTTGTTTTCCTTTGCGTCTCCTTCCTGATTGGATTGAGGGAATTATGGCAAACGGGTTGTTTAATTACTTTTTATCCCCTTTATTTTTTTTCTCCAGAATTATTTTTTATTTTATTTTATTAAACTTAAAAAGGCCATTCCTGAAATATTTTTGGTGCATAATCTCAAATCTAAATGTATTTGTCACATGCTTCATAGACAACACATGTAGATTTAACAGTGAAATGCTACTGATTTATGGGTCCATTTACAACAGAGTTCAAGATGAAACATTAAAACGCAAATAGATAACATGGTTATATACAGGGAGAAGTCAATAACATGGTTATATACAGGGAGAAGTCAATAACATGGCTATATACAGGAAGTAGTCAATAACATGGTTATATACAGGAAGTAGTCAATAACATGGTTATATACAGGGAGAAGTCAATAACATGGTTATATACAGGGAGAAGTCAATAACATGGTTATATACAGGAAGTAGTCAATAACATGGTTATACAGGGAGAAGTCAATAACATGGTTATATACAGGGAGAAGTCAATAACATGGTTATATACAGGAAGTAGTCAATAACATGGTTATATACAGGGAGAAGTCAATAACATGGTTATATACAGGAAGTAGTCAATAACATGGCTATATACAGGAAGTAGTCAATAACATGGTTATATACAGGAAGTAGTCAATAACATGGTTATATACAGGGAGTAGTCAATAACATGGTTATATACAGGGAGAAGTCAATAACATGGTTATATACAGGAAGTAGTCAATAACATGGCTATATACAGGAAGTAGTCAATAACATGGCTATATACAGGAAGTAGTCAATAACATGGCTATATACAGGAAGTAGTCAATAACATGGCTATATACAGGAAGTAGTCAATAACATGGCTATATACAGGAAGTAGTCAATAACATGGTTATATACAGGGAGAAGTCAATAACATGGTTATATACAGGAAGTAGTCAACATGGCTATATACAGGAAGTAGTCAATAACATGGTTATATACAGGAAGTAGTCAATAACATGGTTATATACAGGGAGAAGTCAATAACATGGTTATATACAGGAAGTAGTCAACATGGCTATATACAGGGAGAAGTCAATAACATGGTTATATACAGGGAGAAGTCAATAACATGGTTATATACAGGAAGTAGTCAACATGGCTATATACAGGAAGTAGTCAATAACATGGTTATATACAGGAAGTAGTCAATAACATGGTTACATACAGGGAGTAGTCAATAACATGGTTATATACAGGGAGAAGTCAATAACATGGTTATATACAGGAAGTAGTCAATAACATGGCTATATACAGGAAGTAGTCAATAACATGGCTATATACAGGAAGTAGTCAATAACATGGCTATATACAGGAAGTAGTCAATAACATGGCTATATACAGGAAGTAGTCAATAACATTTTCAGACATAATGATTAGTGATGAGAGGTGTTTCAGACATAATGATTAGTGATGAGGTGTTTCAGACATAATGATTAGTGATGAGGTGTTTCAGACATAATGATTAGTGATGAGAGGTGTTTCAGACATAATGATTAGTGATGAGGTGTTTCAGACATAATGATTAGTGATGAGGTGTTTCAGACATAATGATTAGTGATGAGGTGTTTCAGACATAATGATTAGTGATGAGAGGTGTTTCAGACATAATGATTAGTGATGAGAGGTGTTTCAGACATAATGATTAGTGATGAGAGGTGTTTCAGACATAATGATTAGTGATGAGAGGTGTTTCAGACATAATGATTAGTGATGAGGTGTTTCAGACATAATGATTAGTGAGAGGTGTTTCAGACATAATGATTAGTGATGAGAGGTGTTTCAGACATAATGATTAGTGATGAGGTGTTTCAGACATAATGATTAGTGATGAGGTGTTTCAGACATAATGATTGGTGATGAGAGGTGTTTCAGACATAATGATTAGTGATGAGAGGTGTTTCAGACATAATGATTAGTGATGAGAGGTGTTTCAGACATAATGATTAGTGATGAGGTGTTTCAGACATAATGATTAGTGATGAGAGGTGTTTCAGACATAATGATTAGTGATGAGGTGTTTCAGACATAATGATTAGTGATGAGGTGTTTCAGACATAATGATTAGTGATGAGGTGTTTCAGACATAATGATTAGTGATGAGAGGTGTTTCAGACATAATGATTAGTGATGAGGTGTTTCAGACATAATGATTAGTGATGAGAGGTGTTTCAGACATAATGATTAGTGATGAGAGGTGTTTCAGACATAATGATTAGTGATGAGAGGTGTTTCAGACATAATGATTAGTGATGAGGTGTTTCAGACATAATGATTAGTGATGAGGTGTTTCAGACATAATGATTAGTGATGAGAGGTGTTTCAGACATAATGATTAGTGAGAGGTGTTTCAGACATAATGATGAGTGATGAGGTGTTTCAGACATAATGATTAGTGATGAGGTGTTTCAGACATAATGATTAGTGATGAGGTGTTTCAGACATAATGATGAGTGATGAGGTGTTTCAGACATAATGATTAGTGAGAGGTGTTTCAGACATAATGATTAGTGATGAGGTGTTTCAGACATAATGATTAGTGATGAGAGGTGTTTCAGACATAATGATTAGTGATGAGGTGTTTCAGACATAATGATTAGTGATGAGGTGTTTCAGACATAATGATTAGTGATGAGGTGTTTCAGACATAATGATTAGTGATGAGGTGTTTCAGACATAATGATTAGTGATGAGGTGTTTCAGACATAATGATTAGTGATGAGAGGTGTTTCAGACATAATGATTAGTGATGAGAGGTGTTTCAGACATAATGATTAGTGATGAGGTGTTTCAGACATAATGATTAGTGATGAGAGGTGTTTCAGACATAATGATTAGTGATGAGAGGTGTTTCACCACATTAAGTCTGGATGTAAAGGTTTTAAAAGGTGTGTTGGTCGAATCTTCCAGGCCGATTCTAGAATGTTCTTCAGCTGGTGAAGCTCTTCTTGTGTTGAGTAATGGCAGCTGGTTTAGCAAGCTTTGGCGCTGTGGCGATGTTGGCAGGGATGTTGGGTTTGGGGGGGGGGTTTGTGGCTCTGGCTCCTTCAACCGTCTGGTCACTTTCTGTACTCCACAGCCAGGTGGACAAGCCTCACCCCCAACTGCTTCGACCTCTTACAGAAGATTTGTTAGTACTGCAAGTCTCCTGGAAAGACATGAAGACTGATCGTGAGGATGTGAATAACATGAAGTCTGATCATGAGGATGTGAATAACATGAAGTCTGATCATGAGGATGTGAATAACATGAAGTCTGATCATGAGGATGTGAATAACATGAAGTCTGATCATGAGGATGTGTAACCATGCAATAAGCCATGTTCATCTGTAATCAAACAAGGGCACAGTAGACTGGTGTGTTTGGTTACACTCAGAGTCCATAATGGGGCATTGAGATGGGCTGTTAGCCAAGATGTGAAAGGTTTGAGGAGGGGGGGGGGGTTGACTTGTAGTTGTGCTATTGAGTAGACAAGTACCGTAATAGCCACTCTCCCCATGCAAAGAGTACCGTAATAGCCACTCTCCCCATGCAAAGAGTACCGTAATAGCCACTCTCCCCATGCAAAGAGTACCGTAATAGCCACTCTCCCCATGCAAAGAGTACCGTAACAGCCACTCTCCCCATGCAAAGAGTACCGTAACAGCCACTCTCCCCATGCAAAGAGTACCGTAATAGCCACTCTCCCCATGCAAAGAGTACCGTAACAGCCACTCTCCCCATGCAAAGAGTACCGTAACAGCCACTCTCCCCATGCAAAGAGTACCGTAACAGCCACTCTCCCCATGCAAAGAGTACCGTAACAGCCACTCTCCCCATGCAAAGAGTACCGTAACAGCCACTCTCCCCATGCAAAGAGTACCGTAACAGCCACTCTCCCCATGCAAAGAGTACCGTAACAGCCACTCTCCCCATGCAAAGAGTACCGTAACAGCCACTCTCCCCATGCAAAGAGTACCGTAACAGCCACTCTCCCCATGCAAAGAGTACCGTAATAGCCACTCTCCCCATGCAAAGAGTACCGTAATAGCCACTCTCCCCATGCAAAGAGTACCGTAATAGCCACTCTCCCCATGCAAAGAGTACCGTAATAGCCACTCTCCCCATGCAAAGAGTACCGTAACAGCCACTCTCCCCATGCAAAGAGTACCGTAACAGCCACTCTCCCCATGCAAAGAGTACCGTAACAGCCACTCTCCCCATGCAAAGAGTACCGTAACAGCCACTCATAAATGTCCTTCAATTCGCAAGAGGCTGAATGTATCTCAGCGGTGAAATAATCAGAGGGACTGAAACCAGCGCCCCTCTGTCTCAGTATACGTAGCTTATTTATCTGATGCTGTCTGGTCAGAAAGAGTATGACATTGACTGCAAAGAAAGCCAGCGAGCATTTGGCCTCCCTTGATTACATTTTTGAAATAATAGTAGCCAATCAGCGTTGAGCTAAACTGAGGGAGCTCAGCTGTGATTGGTCCTGGTGCACCAACAAAAAAAAAAGTGCCACGGGAAGCCAGTTTAGATTTGGCTTCAGAACCAATCACATCAAAAGCCAAACATCATTATTGACCAAAAAAAAACTTGAATTGTTGCATCTTGTTGTGTTGTTGTCCTCTAGTGACTGGCTAGCTAAAAATTGTCCCTTTTTCTAAATTAGCCATCGACTTAGATAGTGATTTGGACTTGTGGTTTTATTTAAATCTCCGTACTGGCCAAAGATTACAACGGTGATTCTGATCCAACCGTTAATTCATACATTGAGTCCCTGGTCTGAGAGGATGGCAGTTCAACATTCAGCTAGATGTAATACGTTAACATTACCCTGCTTGACCCATGCTGTAGGTCATGTAGCTGTTACATGCAATATGTTTTATAGACTTCACCGGACAGACAGTTTTGTAATGAAACGAATGTGTGGTTGAATTTCATTCTGCCACTGTGTCTTATTGTCTCTGCCTTTAGGTCTGTATATCACTGTGTCTTATTGTCTCTGCATTTAGGTCTATATATCACTGTGTCTTATTGTCTCAGCCTTTAGGTCTGTATATCATTGTGTCTTATTGTCTCGGCCTTTAGGTCTATATATCACTGTGTCTTATCGTCTCTGCCTTTAGGCCTCTATATCACTGTGTCTTCTTATTGCCTCTGCCTTTAGGCCTGTATATCACTGTGTTTTATTGTCTCTGCCTTTAGGTCTATATATCACTGTGTCTTCTTATTGTCTCTGCCTTTAGGCCTGCATATCACTGTGTCTTATTGTCTCTGCCTTTAGGTCTATATATCACTGTGTCTTATTGTCTCGGCCTTTAGGTCTATATATCACTGTGTCTTATCGTCTCTGCCTTTAGGCCTCTATATCACTGTCTCCTTATTGTCTCTGCCTTTAGGCCTGTATATCACTTTGTCAAGGCATATGAACTAAAGGTTTATAGAGCAAACAACGCAATTATCACAACACACAGGTTGTAATGTGGCTGTTTTTTCTGGATTGGCTTCCCCTGTGATTTTACCCACGCACCCCTGTGATTTTACCCACGCACCCCTGTGATTTTACCCACGCACCCCTGTGATTTTACCCACGCACCACTGTGATTTTACCCACGCACCCCTGTGATTTTACCCACGCACCACTGTGATTTTACCCACGCACCCCTGTGATTTTACCCACGCACCCCTGTGATTTTACCCACGCACCCCTGTGATTTTACCCACGCACCACTGTGATTTTACCCACGCACCCCTGTGATTTTACCCACGCACCCCTGTGATTTTACCCACGCACCCCTGTGATTTTACCCACGCACCCCTGTGATTTTACCCACGCACCCCTGTGATTTTACCCACGCACCCCTGTGATTTTACCCACGCACCACTGTGATTTTACCCACGCACCCCTGTGATTTTACCCACGCACCACTGTGATTTTACCCACGCACCCCTGTGATTTTACCCACGCACCCCTGTGATTTTACCCACGCACCACTGTGATTTTACCCACGCACCCCTGTGATTTTACCCACGCACCCCTGTGATTTTACCCACGCACCACTGTGATTTTACCCATGCACCCCTGTGATTTTACCCACGCACCCCTGTGATTTTACCCACGCACCCCTGTGATTTTACCCACGCACCCCTGTGATTTTACCCACGCACCCCTGTGATTTTACCCACGCACCCCTGTGATTTTACCCACGCACCACTGTGATTTTACCCACGCACCCCTGTGATTTTACCCACGCACCCCTGTGATTTTACCCACGCACCCCTGTGATTTTACCCACGCACCCCTGTGATTTTACCCACGCACCCCTGTGATTTTACCCACGCACCCCTGTGATTTTACCCACGCACCCCTGTGATTTTACCCACGCACCCCTGTGATTTTACCCACGCACCCCTGTGATTTTACCCACGCACCCCTGTGATTTTACCCACGCACCCCTGTGATTTTACCCACGCACCCCTGTGATTTTACCCACGCACCCCTGTGATTTTACCCACGCACCCCTGTGATTTTACCCACGCACCCCTGTGATTTTACCCACGCACCCCTGTGATTTTACCCACGCACCCCTGTGATTTTGTTTTCTCAAGAGGGTATTGTGCTTCTATGAATTTGTACCTTCGACTCTCCTGGCTTGTTTCAAAGTCAGATGATGTTGAACTTGATCTTGATTCCAGGCTGAAAGCTTTCATCTAATGTGTCTACAGGCTCTGTACTCCTAAAGCTGGCGTCAAGGTCATCAGTAGCAGGATTAGTCTGTAGCACACACAGCAGTCAATGATTAGCAGAGGTGGGACCAAGTCATTGTTTTACAAGTCACAAGTAAGTCTCAAGTCTTGGTCTTAGTCCCAAGTCAAGTTCGAAAACAAGTCACAATGTGCTCTTCACCAAATGTAATACCATTTCATATTTTCAACAAGAGTAATCGTATATTACATTTACGCAAATCATGAATACTTTTAAAAATATCTATATATTTATTACTTTCCAAATAAACAATATATTTCCATGGGAAGCCATGAGAAAGTGAACGAGGATCGCTATGTGGCCCAATTGGGCGATGTAGGCTTGTACACAAATCGCCCAACCTTCACACACACACACACACACACACTCACACTCACACTCTCTTTCTCTCTGTGTGTGGTTACAGTAGGCTGACTTACGTCAATGGTTTTAGGAACAGCAGTAACATCAGGCAGGACTTAGGCTACCAACTGCCTAGCCAGTTGTAGCTCAATCTGGATGCAATGATCACGTTCCTGCATTGGCTGACTGTGTTGAGGCTCATTGATTTAATGTTATTTAACGTTAGCCTACATGATACACTAGCAAAGTAATAAAATATATAGCTGTCGGCTATATTAACCACGACTTACCATTCTTTGTGCAGCTTCAAATGGCGAACAAAGTTGGAAGTTGTTGCGCCTCCGTCTGTAATTTTCTTCCTGCATGTTTTGCATGTTGCAATCCTGTTACAGGAATTAAATTGCTATATGTTTTAATACCCAATTAAAATGAAACACACTGTCAATTCATAAGGATTGGTGAGACTCTTATTTGCATGAAATGGACAGAGACCAGTCTCAAAATCAACCAGCAGTGTTTATTCTCCAGAGTACTGAACACGATACAGTTTACCACAGGGTTATGGTAACCCTAACACCACAGGTTATAAACTGCACTAGTGTTTATTCTGGAGAGTACTGAACACGATACAGTTTACCACAGGGTTATAAACTGAACTAGTGTTTATTCTGGAGAGTACTGAACACGATACAGTTTACCACAGGGTTAGGGTAACCCTAACACCACAGGTTATAAACTGCTCTAGTGTTTATTCTCCAGAGTACTGAACACGATACAGTTTACCACAGGGTTATGGTAACCCTAACACCACAGGTTATAAACTGCTCTAGTGTTTATTCTGGAGAGTACTGAACACGATACAGTTTACCACAGGGTTAGGGTAACCCTAACACCACAGGTTATAAACTGCACTAGCGTTTATTCTGGAGAGTACTGAACACGATACAGTTTACCACAGGGTTAGGGTAACCCTAACACCACAGGTTATAAACTGCTCTAGTGTTTATTCTGGAGAGTACTGAACATTATACAGTTTACCACAGGGTTAGGGTAACCCTAACACCACAGGTTATAAACTGCACTAGCGTTTATTCTGGAGAGTACTGAACACAATACAGTTTACCACAGGGTTAGGGTAACCCTAACACCACAGGTTATAAACTGCACTAGCGTTTATTCTGGAGAGTACTGAACATGATACAGTTTACCACAGGGTTAGGGTAACCCTAACACCACAGGTTATAAACTGCACTAGCGTTTATTCTGGAGAGTACTGAACATGATACAGTTTACCACAGGGTTAGGGTAACCCTAACACCACAGGTTATAAACTGCTCTAGTGTTTATTCTGGAGAGTACTGAACACGATACAGTTTACCACAGGGATAGGGTAACCCTAACACCACAGGTTATAAACTGCTCTAGTGTTTATTCTCCAGAGTACTGAACACGATACAGTTTACCACAGGGTTAGGGTAACCCTAACACCACAGGTTATAAACTGCACTAGCGTTTATTCTGGAGAGTACTGAACACGATACAGTTTACCACAGGGTTAGGGTAACCCTAACACCACAGGTTATAAACTGCACTAGCGTTTATTCTGGAGAGTACTGAACATGATACAGTTTACCACAGGGTTAGGGTAACCCTAACACCACAGGTTATAAACTGAAAATGACGCCATTAGTTTTCTAACTGTCCCGTCTCTTCTTGACACTGGTACAAAGGCAGTATCTCAAGCCTTCCCACATCCTCTCTCCTAATTTAGATCATTTACGACCGAGCCAAGACCAGCCTGTGTAGTTATATAGTTCATTCATTTCTACCAAGGAACAGACAGTCATTGTTCTAATTCTTGATTATATTTACACACATTATATTCAGTACTAGGATTAACAAGAAAATGCATACATATACAGTAACATAATAGTATTCTGATTAGTACATATACAGTAACATAATAGTATTCTGATTAGTACAGATACAGTAACATAATAGTATTCTGATTAGTACATATACAGCAACATAATAGTATTCTGATTAGTACATATACAGTAACATAATAGTATTCTGATTAGTACATATACAGTAACATAATAGTATTCTGATTAGTTACATATACAGTAACATAATAGTATTCTGATTAGTACAGATACAGCAACATAATAGTATTCTGATTAGTACATATACAGTAACATAATAGTATTCTGATTAGTACATATACAGTAACATAATAGTATTCTGATTAGTACAGATACAGCAACATAATAGTATTCTGATTAGTACATATACAGTAACATAATAGTATTCTGATTAGTCAGTCCTGATTGAAATGTATACATAATTAGTCATTATTGATAAAAATTCCCTTAAAAAATCTGTTTTTTGTTGATAGAGCGTTGTCTTTATATCCGAAAATAAATATTTTGGGGAGGCTTGGGGAGGGTTGGGGAGGCGTGGGGAGGGTTGGGGAGGCGTGGGAAGGGTTGGGAAGGCTTGCGGAAGGTTGGGGAGGGTTGGGAAGGCGTGGGGAGGTTTTGGGAGGCTTGGGGAGGGTTGAGGAGGCTTGGGGAGGCTTGGAGAGGCGTGGGGAGGGTTTGGGAGGCTTGGGGAGGCTTGGGGAGGCGTGGGGAGGGTTTGGGAGGCTCGGGGAGGGTTGGGGAGGCTTGGGGAGGGTTGGGGAGGGTTGAGGAGGCTTGGGGAGGGTTGGGAAGGGTATCAAGTCAGGTCGAGTCAAAAGGCTCAAGTCCAAGTCAAGTCACGAGTCGTTGATGTTAAAGTCAAAGTCGAGTTGGGGTTTAGGAGGGGAGGGTTGGGGAGGCGTGGGGAGGGTTGGGGAGGCGTGGGAAGGGTTGGGGACGGTTGGGGAGGCGTGGGAAGGGTTGGGAAGGCTTGGGGAGGGTTGAGGAGGCTTGAGGAGGCTTGGGGAGGGTTGAGGAGGCTTGGGGAGGCTTGGAGAGGCGTGGGGAGGGTTTGGGAGGCTTGGGGAGGGTTGAGGACGCTTGGGGAGGCTTGGGGAGGGTTTGGGAGGCTCGGGAGGCTTGGGGAGGCTTGGGGAGGCTTGGGGAGGGGTGAGGAGGCTTGGGGAGGGTTGAGGAGGCTTGGGGAGGCTTGGGGAGGGTTGAGGAGGCTTGGGGAGGGTTGGGAAGGGTATCAAGTCAGGTCGAGTCAAAAGGCTCAAGTCCAAGTCAAGTCACGAGTCGTTGGTGTTAAAGTCAAAGTCGAGTTGCAAGTCATCATATTTGTGACTCGAGTCCACACCTCTGGTGATAAGCCAACATTTTACGACTTTGTCCCCATTAATATACACTCAAACAACGTACTATACCCCCCCCCCCACCATGTCAATAGATCATGCATACCACACCATCCCCAACGTACTATACCCCCCCCCCCCCACCATGTCAATAGATCATGCATACCACACCATCCCCAACGTACTATACCCCCCCCCACCATGTTAATAGATCATGCATACCACACCATCCCCAACGTACTATACCCCCCCCCCCCACCATGTTAATAGATCATGCATACCACACCATCCCCAACGTACTATACCCCCCCCCCCCACCATGTCAATAGATCATGCATACCACACCATCCCCAACGTACTATACCCCCCCCCCCACCATGTTAATAGATCATGCATACCACACCATCCCCAACGTACTATACCCCCCCCCCACCATGTTAATAGATCATGCATACCACACCATCCCCAACGTACTATACCCCCCCCCCACCATGTTAATAGATCATGCATACCACACCATCCCCAACGTACTATACCCCCCACACCATGTTAATAGATCATGCATACCACACCATCCCCAACGTACTATACCCCCCCCACCATGTTAATAGATCATGCATACCACACCATCCCCAACATACTATACCCCCCCCCCCACCATGTTAATAGATCATGCATACCACACCATCCCCAACGTACTATACCCCCCCCACCATGTTAATAGATCATGCATACCACACCATCCCCAACGTACTATACCCCCCCACCATGTTAATAGATCATGCATACCACACCATCCCCAACGTACTATACCCCCCCCCACCATGTTAATAGATCATGCATACCACACCCTCCCCAACGTACTATACCCCCCCCACCATGTCAATAGATCATGCATACCACACCATCCCCAACGTACTATACCCCCCCACCATGTTAATAGATCATGCATACCACACCCTCCCCAACGTACTACACCCCCCCCCCACCATGTTAATAGATCATGCATACCACACCATCCCCAACGTACTATACCCCCCCCCCCACCATGTTAATAGATCATGCATACCACACCATCCCCAACGTACTATACCCCCCCCCCACCATGTTAATAGATCATGCATACCACACCATCCCCAACGTACTATACCCCCCCCCCCCACCATGTCAATAGATCATGCATACCACACCATCCCCAACGTACTATACCCCCCCCACCATGTTAATAGATCATGCATACCACACCATCCCCAACGTACTATACCCCCCCCACCATGTTAATAGATCATGCATACCACACCATCCCCAACGTACTATACCCCCCCCACCATGTTAATAGATCATGCATACCACACCATCCCCAACGTACTATACCCCCCCCCACCATGTTAATAGATCATGCATACCACACCATCCCCAACGTACTATACCCCCCCCCCCCCACCATGTTAATAGATCATGCATACCACACCCTCCCCAACGTACTATACCCCCCCCCCCCACCATGTTAATAGATCATGCATACCACACCATCCCCAACGTACTATACCCCCCCCCACCATGTTAATAGATCATGCATACCACACCATCCCCAACGTACTATACCCCCCCCCCCCCACCATGTTAATAGATCATGTATACATTTAGGATATTGTGGTGCTTCCAACCAAGCATTGTAGCTTTGATGCAGAAATGCACATATTTGCATTTTTTATGACCCGTGTGATATGTTAATGACATAATAACGAACATATATAGTGAAATAGAACAGCGAGGACAGTTCCCTCTAAGCTCTCTACCCCTATCTGTGCGATATAGACTGTAAAGCAAGTACCGTGCCTCTCCTAGCTGATGATGCAACCTCCGGAAAGCTCTGCTCTGTGAGTCGTCTCGTTCTTTTTTCTATATATTTGAACAATATCAGCTTTAAAACCATAACTCTTTTCTCTTTTCTGAGATGTAGACAGTTGGGATGTTAAAGATGTTCTGGAACACTGACTGGTGGGATGTTAAAGATGTTCTGTAACACTGACTGGGGGATGTTAAAGATGTTCTGTAACACTGGCTGGTGGGATGTTAAAGATGTTCTGTAACACTGACTGGGGGATGTTAAAGATGTTCTGTAACACTGGCTGGTGGGATGTTAAAGATGTTCTGGAACACTGACTGGTGGGATGTTAAAGATGTTCTGGAACACTGACTGGTGGGATGTTAAAGATGTTCTGGAACACTGACTGGTGGGATGTTAAAGATGTTCTGGAACACTGGCTGGTGGGATGTTAAAGATGTTCTGGAACACTGGCTGGTGGGATGTTAAAGATGTTCTGTAACACTGACTGGTGGGATGTTAAAGATGTTCTGTAACTGACTGGTGGGATGTTAAAGATGTTCTGGAACACTAGCTGGTGGGATGTTAAAGATGTTCTGTAACACTGACTGGTGGGATGTTAAAGATGTTCTGGAACACTGACTGGTGGGATGTTAAAGATGTTCTGGAACACTGACTGGTGGGATGTTAAAGATGTTCTGTAACTGACTGGTGGGATGTTAAAGATGTTCTGGAACACTAGCTGGTGGGATGTTAAAGATGTTCTGTAACACTGACTGGTGGGATGTTAAAGATGTTCTGTAACTGACTGGTGGGATGTTAAAGATGTTCTGGAACACTGACTGGTGGGATGTTAAAGATGTTCTGGAACACTGACTGGTGGGATGTTAAAGATGTTCTGTAACTGACTGGTGGGATGTTAAAGATGTTCTGTAACTGACTGGTGGGATGTTAAAGATGTTCTGGAACACTGACTGGTGGGATGTTAAAGATGTTCTGTAACTGACTGGTGGGATGTTAAAGATGTTCTGGAACACTAGCTGGTGGGATGTTAAAGATGTTCTGGAACACTGACTGGTGGGATGTTAAAGATGTTCTGGAACACTGACTGGTGGGATGTTAAAGATGTTCTGTAACTGACTGGTGGGATGTTAAAGATGTTCTGTAACTGACTGGTGGGATGTTAAAGATGTTCTGGAACACTAGCTGGTGGGATGTTAAAGATGTTCTGTAACACTGACTGGTGGGATGTTAAAGATGTTCTGGAACACTGGCTGGTGGGATGTTAAAGATGTTCTGGAACACTGGCTGGTGGGATGTTAAAGATGTTCTGTAACTGACTGGTGGGATGTTAAAGATGTTGTGGAACACTGGCTGGTGGGATGTTAAAGATGTTCTGTAACTGACTGGTGGGATGTTAAAGATGTTCTGGAACACTGACTGGTGGGATGTTAAAGATGTTCTGTAACTGACTGGTGGGATGTTAAAATGTTCTGTAACACTGACTGGTGGGATGTTAAAGATGTTCTGTAACACTGACTGGTGGGATGTTAAAGATGTTCTGTAACACTGACTGGTGGGATGTTAAAGATGTTCTGTAACACTGACTGGTGGGATGTTAAAGATGTTCTGTAACTGACTGGTGGGATGTTAAAGATGTTCTGTAACACTGACTGGTGGGATGTTAAAGATGTTCTGGAACACTGACTGGTGGGATGTTAAAGATGTTCTGGAACACTGGCTGGTGGGATGTTAAAGATGTTTTGGAACACTGACTGGTGGGATGTTAAAGATGTTCTGGAACACTGACTGGTGGGATGTTAAAGATGTTCTGGAACACTGACTGGTGGGATGTTAAAGATGTTCTGGAACACTGGCTGGTGGGATGTTAAAGATGTTCTGGAACACTGACTGGTGGGATGTTAAAGATGTTCTGGAACACTGACTGGTGGGATGTTAAAGATGTTCTGGAACACTGACTGGTGGGATGTTAAAGATGTTCTGTAACTGACTGGTGGGATGTTAAAGATGTTTTGGAACACTGACTGGTGGGATGTTAAAGATGTTCTGGAACACTGACTGGTGGGATGTTAAAGATGTTCTGGAACACTGACTGGTGGGATGTTAAAGATGTTCTGGAACACTGACTGGTGGGATGTTAAAGATGTTCTGGAACACTGACTGGTGGGATGTTAAAGATGTTCTGGAACACTGACTGGTGGGATGTTAAAGATGTTCTGGAACACTGACTGGTGGGATGTTAAAGATGTTCTGTAACTGACTGGTGGGATGTTAAAGATGTTCTGGAACACTGACTGGTGGGATGTTAAAGATGTTCTGTAACTGACTGGTGGGATGTAAAAGATGTTCTGGAACACTGGCTGGTGGGATGTTAAAGATGTTCTGGAACACTGGCTGGTGGGATGTTAAAGATGTTCTGGAACACTGACTGGTGGGATGTTAAAGATGTTCTGGAACACTGACTGGTGGGATGTTAAAGATGTTCTGGAACACTGACTGGTGGGATGTTAAAGATGTTCTGTAACTGACTGGTGGGATGTTAAAGATGTTCTGTAACTGACTGGTGGGATGTTAAAGATGTTCTGGAACACTGGCTGGTGGGATGTTAAAGATGTTCTGTAACACTGACTGGTGGGATGTTAAAGATGTTCTGGAACACTGGCTGGTGGGATGTTAAAGATGTTCTGGAACACTGACTGGTGGGATGTTAAAGATGTTGTGGAACACTGGCTGGTGGGGAATGCTGGCTGGTGGCTGGTTAAGAAGCAAGTGGTATTTTCATCCCATTACCTTGCATTCAGGACCTTTAATTTACATGCAAGCTGGCCGGCAGGGCTGAGGAATAGACCTACACAGGGCCTCAGGGCCCAGGGGGACCAGGGAACAGTAGGCCCTCTCTCACTGGTCACCCCAACAGGCCTCATCTCACTGGACACCCCACCAGGCCTCATCTCACTGGACACCCCAACAGGCCTCATCTCACTGGACACCCCAACAGGCCTCATCTCACTGGACACCCCAACAGGCCTCATCTCACTGGACACCCCAACAGGCCTCATCTCACTGGACACCCCAACAGGCCTCATCTCACTGGACACCCCAACAGGTCTCATCTCACTGGACACCCACCAGGTCTCATCTCACTGGACACCCCAAGGGGCACTGATGGCACATTTCCACTGAGGATTTACCACAGTGTTTTACCCAAAAGGCTCAGACTTTTAAGTTTCCATCTATGCAGGCTGGCACCTCTTCTCCGACTTGGAGTCAAGGCAAGGTCCTGGGTACTTTTCTGCAGTCATTTACATAACAATGGCTAACTGTGAACTTTAACGCCTTCTCACAAAGAAACGGTCTTGTATGATGCAGAGGTTTGTTGATTCTGCTCGCCCCTCCTGATTGAAACACAACACTAGAGGTCACATTAACACAAAGAGAGTAGCTCCATGACCAGACCTTTAATTTCTGAGGCTCCGTATCTGTGACTGCGCAGTATCTCGCAGGAATGTGGGTCTTCACGCATTTTCTCATGCTGAAACCGGGTTAGATATTTACCGCTAATTAAATCAGAGTTAAATGTCAGAAAGATGATATTCGCAATGTCACTAAGCAACGGATTATGATCCTTATGACTAAGTCACAGATTATGATCCGATCCCATAAAACACTGGCGCCCCCCACTGGTGTGGAGGGGTATGTCCAAAAATGCAAATTAATTCAAATGCATTAATTCAAATTCAAATTCAAATGAATTACTTAAAAATCATACAATGTGATTTTCTGGATTTTTGTTTTAGATTCCGTCTCTCACAGTTGTGAAGTGTACCTATGATAAAAAATTACAGACATCTACATGCTTTGTAAGTAGGAAAACCTGCAGAATCGGCAGTGTATCAAATACTTGTTCTCCCCACTGTAGTTCTAACAGTAGGTTCTGAACAGTATATAGTTCTAACAGTATATAATTCTACAATAGGTTCTATATACAGTGAGTGCAAATGAGGTAAGATAAGGGAGTTAAGGCAATAAATAGGCCATGGTGGTGAAGTAATTTTAATATAGCAATTAAACACTGGAATGGCAGATGTGCAGAAGATGAATGTGCAAGTAGAGATACTGGGGTGCAAAAGAGCAAGATAAATAAATAACAGTATGGGGATGAGGTAGTTGATGAGGTAGTTGGATGGGCTATTTACAGATGGGCTATGCAGTGATTTGTGAGCTGCTCTGATGCTTAAAGCTAGGGAGACATTTTTAATTTTAATTTTTTTTATTTCACCTTTATTTAACCAGGTGGGCAAGTTGAGAACAAGTTCTCATTTACAATTGCGACCTGAAATGAGTCTCCAGCTTCAGGGATTTTTGCAGTTCGTTCCAGTCATTGGCAGCAGAGAATTGGAAGGAAAGACGACCAAAGGAGGAATTGGCTTTGGGGGTGACCAGTGAGATATACCTGCTGGAGCGGGTGCTACGAGTGGGTGCTGCTATGGTGACCAGTGAGCTGAGATAAGGCGGGGCTTTACCTAGCAGGGTATTGTAGATGACCTGTAGCCAGTGGGTTTGGCGACGAGTATGAAGCGAGGGCCAACCAACGAGAGCATACAGGCCTCAAGGATGGGTAGTGTATTGGGCTTTGGTGACAAAACGGATGGCACTGTGATAGACTGCATCCAGTTTGTTGAGTAGAGTGTTGGAGGCTATTTTATAGATGACATCACCGAAGTCGAGGATCGGTAGGATGGTCAGTTTTACAAGGGTATGTTTGGCAGCATGCGTGAAGGATGCTTTGTTGCGATATCGGAAGCCGATTCTAGGCTGTCGAGTCTGCCAATAAGAATGTGGTGATTGACAGAGTTGAAAGCCTTGGCCAGGTCGATGAATACGGCTGCACAGTACTGTCTTTTATCGATAGCGGTTATGATGTCGTTTAGAACTTTGAGGTGGCTGAGGTGCACCCATGACCAGCTCTGAAACCAGATTGCATAGCGGAGAAGGTTACGGTGGGATTCAAAATGGTCGGTAATCTGTTTGTTAACTTGGCTTTCAAGGACCTTAGAAAGACAGGGTAGGATAGATATAGGTCTGTAGCAGTTTGTGTTTAGAGTGTCACCCCCTTTTAAGAAGGGGATGATCGCGGCAGCTTTCCAATTTTTGGGAATCTCAGATGATATGAAAGAGAGGTTGAACAGGCTAGTAATAGGGGTTGCAACAATTTCGGCAGATCATTTTAGAAAGAGAGGGTCCAGATTGTCTAGCCCGGCTGATTTGTAGGGGTCCAGATTTTGCAGCTCTTTCAGAACATCAGCTATCTGGATTTGGGTGAAGGAGAAATGGGGGGGCTTGGGCGAGTTGGTGTGGGGGGTGCAGGGCTGTAGACCGGGGTAGGGGTGGCCAGGTGGAAAGCATGGCCAGCCGTAGAGAAACGCTTATTGAAAATCTCAATTATAGTGGATTTATCGGTGGTGACAGTGTTTCCTAGCCTCAGTGCAGTGGGCCACTGGGAGGAGGTGCTCTTATTCTCCATGGACTTTACAGTGTCCCAGAACTTTTTTGAGTTAGTACTACAAGATGCAAATTTATGTTTGAAAAAGCTAGCCTTTGCTTTCCTAACTGCCTGTGTATATTTGTTCCTATCTTCCCTGATCAGCTGCATATCACGGGGGCAATTTTATGTTAATGCAGAATGCCACAGGATGTTTTTGTGCTGGTCAAGGGCAGTCAGGTCTGGAGTGAACCAAGGACTATATCTATTCCTAGTTCTACATTTTTTGAATAGGGCTTGCTTGTTTAAGATGGTGAGGAAGGAACTTTTAAAGAATAGCCAGAGACAGTAGCTGGAGAGTAGCTGGAGTAGATAGAGACAGTAGCTGGAGAGCAGCTGGAGTAGCTAGAGACAGTAGCTGGAGAGTAGCTGGAGTAGATAGAGACAGTAGCTGGGCTGTTCTATACAGTAGACACAGTGAGACATTAAAGAGGTAGATAGAGACCGTAGCTGGGCTGAGGGGTGGATTAGTCTCGTCAGTCTGCTCCCTCCCTCCCTCTAGCTGGCTGTTCTATACGGGGCTGAGAGAAAGAGGAGCGAGAGAAAGAGGAAGGAGAGAGAGAGGAGAGAGAGAAAGAGGAGAGAGAGAAAGAGGAGAAAGAGGAGAGAGAGAAAGAGGAGGGAGAGAAAGAGGAGGGAGAGAGAGAGAGAAAGAGGGAGAGAAACAGGAGAGGGAGAGAAACAGGAGAGAGGAGAGGGAGAGAGAGAGGAGAGGGAGAGAAAGAGGAGAGGGAGAGAAAGGGGAGACGGAGAGAAAGAGGAGAGGGAGAGAAAGAGGAGAGAAAGAAAGAGGAGGAGAGGAAGAGGAGAGAAAGAGGAGAGAGAGAGAAAGTGGGAGAGAAACAGGAGGGAGAGAAACAGGAGGGAGAGAGAGAGGAGAGGGAGAGAAAGAGGAGAGCGAGAAAGAGGGAAAGAGGAGGGAGAGAAAGAAAGAGAGAGAGAAAGAGGGAGAGAAATAGGAGAGAGAGAGAGAGAGAGAGGGAGAGAAAGAGGAGAGAGAGAGAAAGTGGTAGAGAAACAGGAGGTAGAGAGCGAGGAGAGAGGAGAGGGAGAAAAAGAGGAGAGGGAGAGAAAGAGGAGAGGGAGAGAAAGAGGAGAGGGAGAGAAAGAGGAGAGGGAGAGAAAGAGGAGAGGGAGAGAAAGAGGAGAGGGAAAGAAAGAGGAGGGAGAGAAAGAGGAGAGAAAGAGGAGAGAGAGAGAGAAAGTGGGAGAGAAACAGGAGGGAGAGAAACAGGAGGGAGAGAGAGAGGAGAGGGAGAGAAAGAGGAGAGAGAGAAAGAGGGAAAGAGGAGGGAGAGAAAGAAAGAGAGAGAGAAAGAGGGAGAGAAAGAGGAGAGAGATTGAGAGAGAGGGAGAGAAAGAGGAGAGAGAGAGAAAGTGGTAGAGAAACAGGAGGTAGAGAGCGAGGAGAGAGGAGAGGGAGAGAAAGAGGAGAGGGAGAGAAAGAGGAGAGGGAGAGAAAGAGGAGAGGGAGAGAGAGGGAGAGAAAGAAAGAGGAGGGAGAGAAATAGGAGAGAAAGAGGAGAGAGAGAGAGAAAGTGCGAGAGAAACAGGAGGGAGAGAAACAGGAAGGAGAGAGAGAGGAGAGGGAGAGAAAGAGGAGAGAGAGAAAGAGGGAAAGAGGAGGAGAGAAAGAAAGAGAGAGAGAAAGAGGGAGAGAAAGAGGAGAGAGAGAGAGAGGGAGAGAAAGAGGAGAGAGAGAGAAAGTGGTAGAGAAACAGGAGGTAGAGAGCGAGGAGAGAGGAGAGGGAGAGAAAGAGGAGAGGGAGAGAAAGAGAGAGGGAGAGAAAGAGGAGAAGGAGAGAAAGAGGAGAGGGAGAGAGAGGGAGAGAGAAAGAGGAGAGAGAGAGAAAGTGGTAGAGAAACAGGAGGTAGAGAGCGAGAGAGAGAGAGAGGGAGAGAGAGAAAGAGGGAGAGAAAGAGGAGACAAAGAGTCAGAGAGAGAGAAATTGGGAGAGAAACAGGAGGGAGAAAGAGAGGAGAGAGAGAGAAGAGGAGAGAGAGAGAAAGAGGAGAGAGAGAAAGAGGAGAGAGAGAAAGAGGAGGGAGAGAAAGAGAGAGAGAGAAAGAGGAGAGGGAGAGAAACAGGAGGGAGAGAGAGAGGAGAGGGAGAGAAAGAGGAGAGGGAGAGAAAGAGGAGGGAGAGAAAGAGGAGGGAAAGAGTAGGGAGAGAATGAGGAGGGAGAGAAAGAGGAGGGAAAGAAAGAGAGGGAGAGAAAGAGAGAGAGAGAAAGAGGAAGAGGAAGAGGAAGCAGAGAGAGAGAGAGAGAGAGCGGGGGAGAGAAAGAGGAGAAAGAGGAGAAAGAGGAGAGAGAGAAAGAGGAGGGAAAGAAAGAGGAGGGAGAGAGATGAGGGGAGAGAGAGGAGAGAGAGAGAAAGAGGGAGAGAAACAGGAGAGGGAGAGAAACAGGAGGGAGAGAGAGGGGAGAGAGAGAGGAGGGAGAGAGAGAGGAGAGGGAGAGAAAGAGGAGAGGGAGAGAAAGGGGAGACGGAGAGAAAGAGGAGAGGGAGAGAAAGAGGGAGAGAAGAGGATAGAGAGAGAAAGTGGGAGAGAAAAAGGAGAGAGAGAGAAAGTGGTAGAGAAACAGGAGGTAGAGAGCGAGGAGAGAGGAGAGGGAGAAAAAGAGGAGAGGGAGAGAAAGAGGAGAGGGAGAGAAAGAGGAGAGGAGAGAAGAGGAGAGGGAGAGAAAGAGGGAGAGAAAGAGGAGAGAAAGAGGAAGGAGAGAGAGAGAGAGGGTGGGAGAGAAACAGGAGGGAGAGAAACAGGAGGGAGGAGAGAGGAGAGGGAGAGAAAGAGAGAGAGAGAAAGAGGGAAAGAGGAGGGAGAGAAGAAAGAGAGAGAGAAAGAGGGAGAGAAAGAGAGAGAGAGAGAGAGAGGGAGAGAAAGAGGAGAGAGAGAGAAGTGGTAGAGAAACAGGAGGTAGAGAGCGAGGAGAGAGGAGAGGGAGAGAGAAAGAGGCAGAGAGGAGAGAAAGAGGAGAAGGAGAGAAAGAGAGAGGGAGAGAGGGAGAGAAAGAAAGAGGGAGGGAGAGAAACAGGAGGGAGAGAGAGAGGAGAGGGGAGAAAGAGGAGAGAGAGAAGAGGAAAGAGGAGGGAGAGAAAGAAAGAGAGAGAGAAAGAGGGAGAGAAAGAGAGAGAGAGAGAGAGGAGGGAGAGAAAGAGGAGAGAGAGAGGAAGTGGTAGAGAAACAGGAGGTAGAGAGAGAGGAGAGAGAGAGGAGAGAGAGAAAGAGGGAGAGAAAGAGGAGGAGAAAGAGAGGAGAGAGAGAAAGAGAGAGAGAGAGAAAGAGAGAGAGAGAAAGAGGAGGGAGAGAAAGAGAGAGAGAGAAAGAGGAGAGGGAGAGAAACAGGAGGGAGAGAGAGAGGAGAGGAGAGAAAGAGGAGAGGAGAGAAAGAGGAGGGAGAGAGAAAGAGGAGGGAAAGGAGGGAGAGAAAGAGGAGGGAGAGAAGAGGAGGGAAAGGAAAGAGGAGGGAGAGAAAGAGAGAGAGAGAAAGAGGAAGAGGAAGAGAGCGGAGAGAAAGAGAGAGAGAGAGAGAGGGAAGAGAGAGAGAGAGAAAGAGGAGGGAGAGAAAGAGGGAGAGAGAGAAAGAGAAAGAGGGAGAGAGAGAAAGAGGGAGAGAGATAAAGAGGAGGGAGAGAAAGAGGAGATGGAGAGAAAGAGGGAGAGAGAGAAAGAGGAGGGAGAGAGAGAGAGAGAGAAAGAGGAAGAGGAGAGAAAGGGAGAGAGAGAGGGAGAGAGAAAGAGAGAGAGAAAGAGAGAGAGAAAGAAAGAGAGAGAGAAAGAGGAGGGAGAGAAAGAGAGAGAGAGAGAAAGAGGGGAGAGAGAAAGAGGGAGAGAGAGAAAGAGGAGTGAGAGAAAGAGGAGGGAGAGAAAGAGGAAGAAAAAGAGGAGAGAGAGAGAGAGAAAGAGGGAGAGAAAAAGAGAGAAAGATGAGAGAGAAAGAGTAGGGAGAGAGAGAGAGGAGGGAGAGAGAGAGAGAGAGGGAGCGAGAGGGAGAGAGAGAGAGAAAACGAGGAGAGAGAGAGAGAAAGAGGGGAGAGAGAGGAGAGAGAGAGAGAAAATGGAGGGAAAAAACAGGAGGGAGAGAGAGAGAGAGAGAGAATAGGAGAAAGAGCGAAAGAGGAGAGAGAGAAAGAGGAGAGAGAGAGAGAAAGAGAGAGCGAGAGAGAGAGAGAGAGAGAGAGAGAGAATGAGAGAGAGAGGAGTGAGAGAAACAGGAGGGAGGAGAAGAACAGGAGGGAGAAAAACAGGAGGGAGAGAGAGAGGAGAGAGAGAAAGAGGGGGAGAAAGAGTAGGAAGGAAGAAGGAAGGAGAGAGAGAGAGAGAGAGACAGAGGAGAGAGAGAGAGGGAGAGAAAGGAGAGAGAGAGAGAAAATGGGAGAGAAACAGGAGGGAGAGAGAGAAAGAGGAGAGAGAGAAAGAGAGAGAGAGAGAAAGAGAGAAAGAGGGAGCGAGAGAAAGAGAGAGAGGAGAGAGTGAGAGAGAAAGAGAGAGAGAAAGGCGGAGAGAAACAGGAGGGAAAGAGAGAGAAAGAGAGAGAAATGGAGAGAAACAGGAGGGAGGGAGAGAAACAGGAGGGAGAGAGAGAGGAGAGAGAGAGAGAAAGAGAAAAGTAATTTGTGGAGTGAGGGTGAATGAGTATGCTTTGAAGTCAATGAAGGCAATGAATCTGTGTGTGTGTGTGTGTGTGTGTGTGTGTTGTTTGTGTGTAAATCCCAAAAGCTAAGGGGTGAAAGCTAGTTTCTTAAATGGAAAAGAGGCAAAGAAAGGGAGAGAAAGAGGGAGGGAGGGGATGGGGGTCACTGATTGACGGAATAAGACCGAGGAGAGAGGAGCGAAAGGTTGAAAGGTTTGAAGAACCCTTGGTGGAGCTCTTTGACTAACTCCTACAGAAACCATTTATCACATTCTCTCTTTCTCTCTCTCTGTCTCTATGTCTCCCCCTCTCTCTCTCTCAAAGAAGATGATTACTCACCAGCTCAATCAACAATGTCAGAGCTAAGGAACAGCCAATAACACATGCTTCTGATTAAGGGCTGTCACCTTCCCTCTCCCATCTCCTCCTGTACCCCCCCTTTCCCTCTCCCTATATGCATCCCTGTCTTCTCGCCTCTCCTCTCCCTGTCCCTCCTCTATTCCCCCCCTACTCTATTCTCCTCCTCCTTCCCTCCTCTATTCTCTCCCTCCCTCTATTCTCCCCTTCCCTCCCTCTTCTATTCTCCCTCCTTCCTCCTCTATTCCCTCCCTCCTATTCTCCTCCTCCCTCCCTCCTCTATTCTCCCCTTCCCTCCCTCCTCTATTCTCCCTCCTCCCTGTCTACCTCCCTCCTCCCTCCTCTATTCCCTCCCTCCTCTATTCCCTCCCTCCTCTTTCTACTCCTCCCTCCCTCCCTCCTATATTCTGTTCCCTCCCTCCTATTCTCCCCCTCCCTCACTCCCTCCTCCTTCCCCTCCCTCCCTCCCTCCCTCCCTCACTCCCTCCTCTATTCCCCTCCCCTCCCTCCCCTCCCTCCCCACCCTCTTAATCTCCCCCTCCCTCCTCTATTCTCCCTCCTCTGCAGTCTCCTACCTCCTACCTGTCTCATCTCCCTCCTCCCTCCTATTCCCTCCCCTCCTCTCTCTCCCTCCTCCCTCCTATATTATCCCTCCTCCCTCCTCTATTCTCCTCCTCCCTCCTCTATTCTCCTCCTTCCTCCTCTCCTCTCCCTCCCCTCCTCTCTCTTCCCTCCCCTCCTCTATTCCCTCCTCTCCTCTCCCTCCTCCCTCCTCTAATCACCCCCTCCCTCCTCTCTCCTCCTCTAATCTCCCTCCTCCCTCCCCTATTCCCTCCCTCGTCTATTCTCCCTCTCACTCCCTGCCCCTCTCTCCCTCCCTCCCTCCCTCCCTCCCTCTAATCTCCCCCTCCCTCCTCTATTCTCCCTCCTCTAATCTCCCTCCCTCCCTCCTCTCATCCTCCCTCCCTCCTCTATTCCCTCCCTCCTCTATTCTCCCTCCTCCCTCCTATTTATCCCTCCTCCCTCCTCTATTCTCCTCCTCCCTCCTCTATTCTCCTCCTACCCTCCTCTCTCTCCCTCCCCCTCCTCTATTCTCCCCCTCCCCCTTATCTATTCTCCCACCTCTAATCTCCCTCCTCCCTCCCTATTCCCTCCCTCCTCTATTCTCCTCCTTCCTCCTCTATTCTCCCTCCCCCTCCTCTATTCTCCCCTCCCCCTCCTCTATTCTCCCCCTCCCCTCATCTATTCTCCCCCTCATCTATTCTCCCCCTCCCTCCCTCTAATCTCCCTCCTCTAATCTCCCTCCTCCCTCCTTTATTCCCTCCCTCCTCTATTCTCCCTCCTCTATTTTCCCTCCTCCCTATCTATCCCTCCTCCCTCCTCTATTCTGCTCCTCCCTCCTCTATTCCCTCCCTCCCTCCTCTATTGTCTCCCTCCCTCCTCTATTGTCTCCCTCCCTCCTCTATTCTCTCACTCCCTCCTCTATTCCCTCCCTCCCTCCTCTATTGTCTCCCTCCCTCCTCTATCTCACTCCCTCCCCTATTCCTCCCTCCCTCCTCTTTCTTTCCTCCCTCCTCTACTATTCCCTCCCTCCCTCCTCTATTCTCTCCCTCCTCTATTCTCTCCCTCCCTCCTCTATTCTCTCCCTCCCTCCTCTATTCCTTCCCTCCCTCCCTCCTCTATTCTCTCCCTCCCTCCTCTATTCCTTCCCTCCCTCCTCTATTCTCTCCCTCCTCCTCTATTCTCCTCCTTCCTTCTCTTTTCTCCCTCCCCCTCCTCTATTCTCCCCCCTCCCCCTTATCTATTCTCCCCCTCCCCCTCCTCTATTCCTCCCCCTCTCCTCTCATCTCCCTCTAATCTCCCTCCTCCCTCCTCTATTCCCTCCCTCCTCTATTCTCCCTCCTCTATTCTCTCCCTCCCTCCTCTATTCTCTCCCTCCCTCCTCTATTGTCTCCCTCCCTCCTCTATTCTCTCACTAAGAGCTTCCCTGTCAGAGCTTACCTGTAAGAGCTTCTCAGTCAGAGCTTCTCTGTCAGAGCTTCCCTGTAAGAGCTTCCCTGTCAGAGCTTACCTGTAAGAGCTTCTCAGTCAGAGCTTCCCTGTCAGAGCTTCTCTGTCAGAGCTTCCCTGTCAGAGCTTCCCTGTCAGAGCTTCCCTGGTGGTGCAGAACATACAGACCGGGCTTGGGAACCAAACGTTGCAGGTTCTAAACCCTTCATGTGCAGCGTGTCAATATATGCAAGTAGAAACAATATGATTTTGTTTGTATGATTAACTGCTGTTTTAGATGTCCTACGAATTCAATTCAAATGTCCTGTGTTTCTGTATCACCTTGTAGTAGGCCTACAATCAGTCTTCAAATGTAAAATGCCATTGAATCTGGAGAGAAAACACAATGGGGCTGTATTCCAATCTGCTTAAAGGAGCTGGAACTTCACATGCTGATAATATTAGGTAAAACTTCAATCTAACATTTTTTAAATGTTTTGAGGACCTCCAAGACAAGGTACAATGTATATTGTTTGAACATCAATGAGAATATATCTTTCCTATCCCTCTCTCCCCTCTCCTCTCTCTCTCTCTCTCTCTCTCTCTCTCTCTCTCTCTCTCTTTCTCTCCTCCTCTCCTCTCCCTCTCTCCTCTCCTCTCTCTCTCTTCTCTCCTCCTCTCTCCTCTCCCCCTCTCCCCTCTCTCCTCTCCCCTCTCTCTCTCTCTCTCTCTCTCTCTCTCTCTCTCTCTCTCTCTCTCCTCTCCCTCTCTCTCTCCTCTCTCTCTCTCTCTCTCTCTTCTCTCTCTCTCTCTCTCTTCTCTCCTCATCTCTCCTCTCCCTCTCTCCTATCCTCCTCTCCTCTCTCTCTCTCCTCTCTCTCCACTGTCTTGTCCTTCCCAGGCCCTTTGTCCAGTGTGCCTCCCTCTCCTCCTCCTACTGTTCCTCCTCCTCTCCTACTCCTGAACCCTGGAATGATTTGTAATCTCCTTGGCTGGCTCTGCTAAACCGACTTTGTGCCTCTGTCTGTTTGATGGGATTACTAGGGATTTCTTCAAAATGAGTACCCACATTTTGGGATCCAAATCATTAGCCTTTCCTAATAGGGGCAAGTGAAGATAATCATTGTAGTAACTCTGCCTGGCATAAAAAAATTGAATGAACGACTACAACAAATCAATTCTTATTTAGAACTTCATTAGGTGTAGAAATATATTAGGTGTAAAGTAGATGAAGCTGAGATGGACAGTATTTAAACTCCCTCATGACCTTCCATTAGCTACTTTCAGTCTGACTCTAAAGGGTTTTAAACAGTGTGGATTTTCACCAGGCTCTGTCCTCCCCAGCCAGCCTGTTCTCCCCAGCCAGCCTGTTCTCCCCAGCAAGCCTGTCCTCCCCAGCCAGCCTGTTCTCACCAGCCAGCCTGTCCTCCCCAGCCAGCCTGTCCTCCCCAGCCAGCCTGTCCTCCCCAGCCAGCCTGTATTCCCAGCCAGCCTGTCCTCCCCAGCCAGCCTGTCCTCCCCAGCCAGCCTGTCCTCCCCAGCCAGCCTGTCCTCCCAGCCAGCCTGTCCTCCCCAGCCAGCCTGTCCTCCCCAGCCAGCCTGTCCTCCCCAGCCAGCCTGTCCTCCCAGCCAGCCTGTCCTCCCAGCCAGCCTGTCCTCCCCAGCCAGCCTGTCCTCCCCAGCCAGCCTGTCCTCCCCAGCCAGCCTGTTCTCACCAGCCAGCCTGTCCTCCCCAGCCAGCCTGTCCTCCCCAGCCAGCCTGTCCTCCCAGCCAGCCTGTCCTCCCCAGCCAGCCTGTCCTCCCCAGCCAGCCTGTTCTCACCAGCCTAGTGTTTATCAGTATGGAGGATCAGCCTGTCCTCCCCAGCCAGCCTGTTCTCACCAGCCTAGTGTTTATCAGTATGGAGGATCAGCCTGTCGTCCCAGCCAGCCTGTTCTCACCAGCCTAGTGTTTATCAGTATGGATGATCAGCCTGTCCTCCCCAGCCAGCCTGTTCTCACCAGCCTAGTGTTTATCAGTATGGAGGATCAGCCTGTCCTCCCCAGCCAGCCTGTTCTCACAAGCCTAGTGTTTATCAGTATGGAGGATCAGCCTGTCCTCCCAGCCAGCCTGTTCTCACCAGCCTAGTGTTTATCAGTATGGAGGATCAGCCTGTCCTCCCCAGCCAGCCTGTTCTCACCAGCCTAGTGTTTATCAGTATGGATAATCAGCCTGTTCTCACAAGCCTAGTGTTTATCAGTATGGAGGATCAGCCTGTCCTCCCAGCCAGCCTGTTCTCACCAGCCTAGTGTTTATCAGTATGGATGATCAGCCTGTCCTCCCAGCCAGCCTGTTCTCACCAGCCTAGTGTTTATCAGTATGGATGATCAGCCTGTTCTCACCAGCCTAGTGTTTATCAGTATGGAGGATCAGCCTGTCTTCCCCAGCCAGCCTGTTCTCACCAGCCTAGTGTTTATCAGTATGGAGGATCAGCCTGTCCTCCCCAGCCAGCCTGTTCTCACCAGCCTAGTGTTTATCAGTATGGATGATCAGCCTGTCCTCCCAGCCAGCCTGTTCTCACCAGCCTAGTGTTTATCAGTATGGATGATCAGCCTGTCCTCCCAGCCAGCCTGTTCTCACCAGCCTAGTGTTTATCAGTATGGATGATCAGCCTGTTCTCACCAGCCTAGTGTTTATCAGTATGGATGATCAGCCTGTCTTCCCCAGCCAGCCTGTTTTCACCAGCCTAGTGTTTATCAGTATGGAGGATCAGCCTGTCCTCCCCAGCCAGCCTGTTCTCACCAGCCTAGTGTTTATCAGTATGTATGATCAGCCTGTTCTCACCAGCCTAGTGTTTATCAGTATGGAGGATCAGCCTGTCCTCCCCAGCCAGCCTGTTCTCACCAGCCTAGTGTTTATCAGTATGGATGATCAGCCTGTCCTCCCAGCCAGCCTGTTCTCACCAGCCTAGTGTCTATCAGTATGGAGGATCAGCCTGTCCTCCCCAGCCAGCCTGTTCTCACCAGCCTAGTGTTTATCAGTATGGATGATCAGCCTGTCCTCCCAGCCAGCCTGTTCTCACCAGCCTAGTGTTTATCAGTATGGATGATCAGCCTGTCCTCCCAGCCAGCCTGTTCTCACCAGCCTAGTGTTTATCAGTATGGATGATCAGCCTGTTCTCACCAGCCTAGTGTTTATCAGTATGGAGGATCAGCCTGTCCTCCCAGCCAGCCTATTCTCACCAGCCTAGTGTTTATCAGTATGGAGGATCAGCCTGTCCTCCCCAGCCTAGTGTTTATCAGTATGGATGATCAGCCTGTTCTCACCAGCCTAGTGTTTATCAGTATGGAGGATCAGCCTGTCCTCCCCAGCCAGCCTGTTCTCACCAGCCTAGTGTTTATCAGTATGGAGGATCAGCCTGTCCTCCCCAGCCAGCCTGTTCTCACCAGCCTAGTGTTTATCAGTATGGATGATCAGCCTGTCCTCCCAGCCAGCCTGTTCTCACCAGCCTAGTGTTTATCAGTATGGAGGATCAGCCTGTCCTCCCAGCCAGCCTGTTCTCACCAGCCTAGTGTTTATCAGTATGGATTATCAGCCTGTCCTCCCAGCCAGCCTGTTCTCACCAGCCTAGTGTTTATCAGTATGGATGATCAGCCTGTTCTCACCAGCCTAGTGTTTATCAGTATGGAGGATCAGCCTGTCTTCCCCAGCCAGCCTGTTCTCACCAGCCTAGTGTTTATCAGTATGGATGATCAGCCTGTTCTCACCAGCCTAGTGTTTATCAGTATGGATGATCAGCTTGTCTTCCCCAGCCAGCCTGTTCTCACCAGCCTAGTGTTTATCAGTATGGATGATCAGCCTGTCCTCCCCAGCCTAGTGTTTATCAGTATGAATGATCAGCCTGTTCTCCCCAGCCTAGTGTTTATCAGTATGGATGATCAGCCTGTTCTCACCAGTCTAGTGTTTATCAGTACGGATGATCAGCCTGTTCTCACCAGCCTAGTGTTTATCAGTATGGATGATCAGCCTGTCCTCCCAGCCAGCCTGTTCTCACCAGCCTAGTGTTTATCAGTATGGAGGATCAGCCTGTCCTCCCCAGCCTAGTGTTTATCAGTATGGATGATCAGCCTGTTCTCACCAGCCTAGTGTTTATCAGCATGGAGGATCAGCCTGTCCTCCCCAGCCAGCCTGTTCTCACCAGCCTAGTGTTTATCAGTATGGATGATCAGCCTGTCCTCCCAGCCAGCCTGTTCTCACCAGCCTAGTGTTTATCAGTATGGAGGATCAGCCTGTCGTCCCAGCCAGCCTGTTCTCACCAGCCTAGTGTTTATCAGTATGGATGATCAGCCTGTCCTCCCAGCCAGCCTGTTCTCACCAGCCTAGTGTTTATCAGTATGGATGATCAGCCTGTCGTCCCAGCCAGCCTGTTCTCACCAGCCTAGTGTTTATCAGTATGGAGGATCAGCCTGTCCTCCCCAGCCAGCCTGTTCTCACCAGCCTAGTGTTTATCAGTATGGATGATCAGCCTGTCCACCCAGCCAGCCTGTTCTCACCAGCCTAGTGTTTATCAGTATGGAGGATCAGCCTGTCGTCCCAGCCAGCCTGTTCTCACCAGCCTAGTGTTTATCAGTATGGATGATCAACCTGTCCTCCCAGCCAGCCTGTTCTCACCAGCCTAGTGTTTATCAGTATGGATGATCAGCCTGTTCTCACCAGCCTAGTGTTTATCAGTATGGAGGATCAGCCTGTCTTCCCCAGCCAGCCTGTTCTCACCAGCCTAGTGTTTATCAGTATGGATGATCAGCCTGTTCTCACCAGCCTAGTGTTTATCAGTATGGATGATCAGCCTGTCTTCCCCAGCCAGCCTGTTCTCACCAGCCTAGTGTTTATCAGTATGGATGATCAGCCTGTTCTCACCAGCCTAGTGTTTATCAGTATGGATGATCAGCCTGTTCTCCCCAGCCTAATGTTTATCAGTGTAGATTTTCAACCTGTTCTCCCCAGTCTAATGTCCCCCCCGGCCTCCCCTCTCCAGCCTTTCTTCTCCAGTCAGCCTAATCATCTCTTCCTATAGCCCTAAAAGCCCTAAAATGCTGTGAGAAAGGCTTCTAGGGATTTTAAGTGCTTTACTATTCTGCCATAAATACCTCAAAACTTTCTGTTTCCCGTCGTGAAACTCTGTTATGAAACGTTTGTATGCATTGTGTTTTTGTGTCCTGGTTCCATTTTTAGTTTTGAGTTCAATTAAGTGACATGAAATGGTGCCTAGTTAGTTGGTGAACATGATGAGATGGGACGAAAATGGCTGATCAGCTTTCGGAGGAGAATGTGACGATGCCACATTCCATTTCCAACTTCCCTGCCCTGAACTTAGTCACTGTCACTGGCCAGCTACCACCCGGTACTCAACCATGAATTTAGTCACTGTCACTGGCCAGCTACCACCCGGTACTCAACCATGAATTTAGTCACTGTCACTGGCCAGCTACCACCCGGTACTCTACCCTGAACTTAGTCACTGTCACTGGCCAGCTACCACCCGGTACTCAACCATGAATTTAGTCACTGTCACTAGCCAGCTACCACCCAGTACTCTACCCTGAACTTAGTCACTGTCACTGGCCAGCTACCACCCGGTACTCAACCATGAATTTAGTCACTGTCACTAGCCAGCTACCACCCGGTACTCTACCCTGAACTTAGTCACTGTCACTAGTCAGCTAGGAGGGGAGCGGAGGGGGGAGGGTAGAACCACAGAGGGATAGAGTTTGAATCTCCTCTGGAAGGTAATGCTAGCATGGGATGGAGGGGTGAGGGGTGAGGGGTGAGGGGTATAGGGTAGGGGGAATAAAAATAACGAGTGGAGGGTGGATAGAGTGCCTTTGCTGTTGGGAAATCATCCAGAATCCTCCAGACCTAGCTGAATGAGATTCTCCTCCCCCTGAAAGACCCATCTGCTTGGGGCTGGGCAGGGCTGGGGAGAGGGGCGGGAACCAGGGATTGCCACTGGGTGTGAAAGATAAACAGCAAACCAAACATCATAGGAATGGATCTCCTCTCCTCTCCTCTCCTCTCCTCTCCTCTCCTCTCCTCTCCTCTCCTCTCCTCTCCTCTCCTGCTCCTGCTCCTCTCCTCTCCTCCACCTTGATCTTTGCTTTGTTTTCTCATCTTTTCTCTTCCTGTCAAACCCCAGAACACATCAGAGGAAACACACTCACTGTTCTGCTTCAGCACATTACACTTCTACTCTTAAACAGGTGCTTCTTTCTCTGCCTTCCCTCCCTTCCTCTCTTTCTCTCTCTGTCTCTGCTCCACCTCCCTCCCTTCCCTCTCTTTCTCTCAGTCTCTGCTCCACCTCCCTCCCTTCCCTCCCTTCCTCTCTTTCTCTCTCAGTCTCTGCTCCACCTACCTCCCTTTCCTTCCTTCCTCTCTTTCTCTCTCAGTCTCTGCTCCACCTACCTCCCTTCCTCCCTTCCTCTCTTTCTCTCTCAGTCTCTGCTTCACCTACCTCCCTTTCCTCCCTTCCTCTCTTTCTCTCTCAGTCTCTGCTCCACCTACCTCCCTTCCTCCCTTCCTCTCTTTCTCTCTGTCTCTGCTTCACCTACCTCCCTTCCCTCCCTTCCTCTCTTTCTCTCTCAGTCTCTGCTCCACCTCCCTCCCTTCCCTCTCTTTCGCTCAGTCTCTGCTCCACCTACCTCCCTTCCTCTCTTTCTCTCTCAGTCTCTGCTCCACCTACCTCCCTTCCCTCCCTTCCTCTCTTTCTCTCTCAGTCTCTGCTCCACCTACCTCCCTTCCCTCCCTTCCTCTCGTTCTCTCTCAGTCTCTGCTCCACCTCCCTCCCTTCCCTCCCTTCCTCTCTTTCTCTCTGTCTCTGCTCCACCTACCTCCCTTCCTCTCTTTCTCTCTCAGTCTCTGCTCCACCTACCTCCCTTCCCTCCCTTCCCTCTCTTTCTCTTTCTCTCTCAGTCTCTGCTCCACCTACCTCCCTTCCTCGCTCTCCATTTTTTATTCAATTCAATTTAAGGGAAAGGAAAGGGAAAACAGGATACCTGGTCAGTTGTCCAATTGAATGTATTCAACTGAAATGTGTCTTCCCCATTTAACCCAACCCCTCTGAATCAGAGAGGCGTGTCTTCCCCATTTAACCCAACCCCTCTGAATCAGAGAGGCGTGTCTTCCCCATTTAACCCAACCCCTCTGAATCAGAGAGTCGTGTCTTCCCCATTTAACCCAACCCCTCTGAATCAGAGAGGTGTGTCTTCCCCATTTAACCCAACCCCTCTGAATCAGAGAGGCGTGTCTTCCCCATTTAACCCAACCCCTATGAACCCCTATGAATCAGAGAGGTGCGGGGAGGGCTGCCACAATCGACATCCACGTCTTCGGCGCCCGGTGAAACAGTGAGTTAAGTGCCTTGCTCAGGGGGCAGAGCGACAGATATTTACCCTGTCAGTTGGGGATTCGATCCAGCAACCTTCTGGTTACTGACCCAACGCTCTAAAGGCTTTATTGGCATGGGAAACATATGTTTAATTTTTTATTTCATTTCAACTTTATTTAACCAGGCAATTCAGTTAAGAACAAATTGTTATTTACAATGATGGCCTACACCGACCAAACCCAGACGACGCTGTTTGTTCTTCACTGGTTGCCCTTTTCTCGTGGCAACAGGTCACAAATCTTGCTGCTGTGATGTCACAGTGGTATTTCACCCAGTAGATATGAGAGTTTATCCCAAACATTTTTGGGGGGGGAATTATTTGTGTGTCTGTGTAATCTGAGGGGAATATGTGAGGTTTTGTGCATGTTTTTATTTAACCAGGTACGCCAGTGTCACGCCCTGACCTTAGTTATCTCTGTTTTCTTTATTATTTTGGTTAGGTCAGGGTGTGACGAGGGGTGGTTGGTTGTGTTTTTGTATTGTCTAGTGTTTTTGTATGTCTATGGTTTCCCAAATTGGTTCTCAATTAGAGGCAGCTGTTTATCGTTGTCTCTGATTGGGAACCATATTTAGGCAGCCGTATTCCTTGGGTAATTCGTGGGTGATTGTCTATGTGATGTTGCATGTTTGCACTCAGTGTTGATAGCGGTCACATTCGTTTTGTCATTTTGTTTGTTTGTTTAGTGTACTTCGTGTTCATTCGTCTTACATTAAAAGGATGTATTCACACCACGCTGCGCTTTGGTCTCCTCACTACGACAATCGTGACAACTATAATTTTTTTATTTATTTCACCTTTATTTAACCAGGTAGACTAGTTGAGAACAAGTTCTCATTTACAACTGCAACCTGGCCAAGATAAAGCAAAGCAGTTCGACACAAACAACACACTGAGTTACACATGGAATAAACAAACATACAGTCACTAAGCTAAGGACCCTGGGTAAACACCTCCCTCTGCAACTGGATCCTGGACTTCCTGACGGGCTGACCCCCAGATGGTGATGGTGAGGGTAGGCGACAGTCCCCTCCTTGTACTCCCTGTTCACCCAAAAGCTCAAACACCATCATCAAGTTTGCCGACGACATGACGGTGGTAGGCTTGATCACCGACAACGATGAGACAGACTACAGGGAGGAGGTCAGAGACCTGGCAGTGTGGTGCCAAGACAACAACCTCTCCCTCAATGTCAGTCAGACCAAGGAGATGATCGTGGACTACAGGAAATGGAGGGCCGAGCCCCACATCCACATCGACTCCCCAGTGTGGGGGGGGGGGGGGGGGGGGGGGGGGGGCTGCACCATCAAGAGCAGCTGCACCATCAAGAGCATCTTGACTGGCTGCATCACCGCCTGGTATGGCAACTGATTGGCCTCTGACTGCAAGGCGCTAGAGAGGGTAGTGCGTACGGCCCAGTACATCACTGGGGCAGAGCTTCCTGCTATCCAGGACCTCTATACTAGGTGGTGTCAGAGGCCCTAAAAATTATCAAAGACTCCACCCGCCGAAGTCATAGAATGTTCTCTCTGCTTCCGCACGGCAAGCGGTACCGATGCACCAAGTTTGGTACCACTGGAATCTACCCCAGAAACTCAAACAGGAAGTACCTGTGGTAAGGACTGTTCAACGCTGATCTGACCAATCGGAATCCACACTTCAAGATTGTTTTAATCACGCGGACTGGGATATGTTCCCGGGTTGCCTCTGAGAACAACATCGATGAATACATGGATACGGTGACTGAGTTCATCAGGAAGTGGAGATGTTGTACCCACTGTGACTATTTAAACCTACTCTATCCATAAACCGTGGTTACAGTATATGACAGCATTCGTGCAAAACTGAAAAAGCGAACCAGCACATTTAACCATGACAAGGTGACTGGGAATATGGTTGAATACAAACAGTGTAGTCATTCCCTCCGTGAGGCAATCAAACAGGCAAAACATCAGTACAGAGACAAAGTGGAGTCGCAATTCAACGGTTCAGACACGAGACGTATGTGGCAGGGTCTACAGACGATCATGGACTATAAAGGGAAAACCAGCCACGTCACGGACTCTTCCTTCCGGACAAGCTAAACACCTTCTTCGCCCGCTTTGAGGATAACCATGCTACCAAGGACTGTGGGTTCTCCTTCTCCGTGGCCGTTGTGAGTAAGACATTTAAGCGTGTTAACCATCGCAAGGCTGCCAGCCCAGACTCCATTACTATCAGCGTCCTCAGAGCATGCGCAGACCAACTGGATGGAGTGTTTACAGACATATTCCACCTCTCCCTATCCCCGTCTGCTGTGTCCACTTGCTTCAAGATGTCCACCATTGTTTCAGTACCCAAGAAAGCTAAGGTAACTGAGCTAAATGACTAACGCCCCGTAGCTCTCACTTCCATCATCATGAAGTGCTTTGAGAGACTAGTCAAGGACCATATCACCTCCACCCTACCTGACACCCTAGACCCACTCCAATTTGCTTACCGCCCAAATAGGTCCACAGACGATGCAATCTCAACCACACTGCACACTGCCCTATCCCATCTGGACAAGAGGAATACCTATGTGAGAATTCTGTTATTTGACAATAGCTCCGCATTCAACACCATTGTACCCTACAAGCTCATCATTAAGCTTGGGACCCTGGATCTGAACCCCGCCCTGTACAACTGGGTCCTGGACTTCCTAATGAGCCGCCCCTAGGTGGTGAAGCTAGGAAACAACACCTCCACTTCGCTGATACTCAACCCAGGGGTCCCACAGGGGTGCGTGTTCAGCCCCCTCCTGTACTCCCTGTTCACCCATGACTGCGTGGCCAGGCACACCTATAAGTCAATCATCGAGTTCACAGATGACACAACAGTGGTAGGCTTGATTACCAACTACGACGAGACAGCCTACAGAAGGGAGGTGAGGTTCAGGAAAATAACCTCTCCCTCAATGTCAACAAAATAAAGGAGCTGATCGTGGACTTCAGGAAACAGCAGAGGGAGCAGCCCCCTATCAACATCGACAGGACAGTAGTGGAGAAGGTGGAAAGCTTCAAGTTCCTCGGTGTACACATCACGGACAAACTGAAATGGTCCACTCACACAGACAGTGTGGGGAAGAAGGTGCAACAGCACCTCAGGAGGCTGAGGAAATTTGGCTTGACACCTTAAACTTTTACAGATGCACAATTGTGTCGGGCTGTATCACCACCTGGTACGGCAACTGCACCACCCGCAACCGCAGTGCTCTCCAGAGGGTGGTGCGTTCTGCCCAATGGATCACCGGGGGCAAACTGCCTGCCCTCCAGGACACCTACAGCACCCGATGCCACAGGAAGGACATCAATCACACGGGCCACGGCCTGTTCACCCCACTAACGTCCTCCACTTCCTCCTCGAGGAGCCTCCACTGGTATACAGGTACAAGGGACTAGTGTGCAGACAGACGTGGAGTACTAGAGAGTGTGATAGCTGATAGCTGTGCTGTTGTTTCCTTGCCTCTGGGAACGAGGCGCCTAGCATACCTTATATAATGTTACTTACCCTCATTATTCATCTCATATGCATACGTATATACTGTACTCTATCATCGACTGTATCCTTATGTAATACATGTATCACTAGCCACTTTAAACTATGCCACTTTGTTTACATACTCATCTCATTTGTACATACTGTACTCGATACCATCTACTGTATTTTGCCTATGCTGCTCTGTACCATCACTCATTCATATATCCTTATGTACATATTCTTTATCCCCTTACACTGTGTACAAGACAGTAGTTTTGGAATTGTTAGTTAGATTACTTGTTATTACTGCATTGTCGGAACTAGAAGCACAAGCATTTCGCTACACTCGCATTAACATCTGCTAACCATGTGTATGTGACAAATAAAATTTGATTTGACTATCGTTCAGAAGGTGAGGTCAAAGCTGGGACAGAGAGACTGAAAACAGCTTCTATCTCAAGGCCATCAGACTGTTAAATAGCCATCACTAGGCGGCTTCCGCCCGGTTACGTAACCCTGCACCTTAGAGGCTGCTGCCCCATATACATAGACTACAAAACCTTTTCTCTCTCTCGCTCTCTCTCTCTCTCTCTCTCTCTCTCTCTCTCTCTCTCTCTCTCTCTCTCTCTCTCTCTCTCTCTCTCTCTCTCTCTCTCTCTCTCTCTCTCTCTCTCTCTCGCTTGTTCCTCCATTTTTGAAGAAATGAATTTGTTCAAAACTGTTATTAAAACTATTCTCTGTCTCTCTCTTTGTGTCAACTACCCACCACATTTTATACACTGCACTCCTAGCGTATTCTCTAGATTCATTCTCTGATCCTTTCATTGGGTGGGCAACATGTCAGTTCATGGTGCAAGAGCTCTGATAGGTTGGAGGACGTCCTCTGGAAGTTGTCATAATTACTGTGTAAGTCTATGGAAGGGGGTGAGAACCATGAGCCTCCTAGGTTTTGTATTGAAGTCAATGTATCCAGAGGTGGACAGAAGCTAACTGTCCTCCAGGCTACACCATGGTGCTACCCTACAGAGTGCTGTTGAGGCTACTGTAGACATTCATTACAAAACAGTGTTTATTAACCAATGATTTGGTGACGTGAATGTATTTAGCATAGTTTTATCTAAAAAGGATAACTTTTTCAATAATTAATTATTTTTTAAATTTACTGAGGAGGGTGGTCCTCCACTTCCTCCTCGAGGAGCCTCCACTGGTATACAGGTACAAGGGACTAGTGTGCAGACAGACGTGGAGTACTAGAGAGTGTGATAGCTGATAGCTGTGCTGTTGTTTCCCTGCCTCTGGGAATGTGTAGCACCAACCAACGTTGGGTAAATTCAACGAGGCGCCTAGCATGTTGATAAGTGTTGGCTGATTCCCCCTACACACATGCACACACGTGCACACACACACACATGCACACGCACACACATCCACGAGTACACACACACGCACACATGCACAAACCCACGAACACACACACACACACACACACACACACACACACACACACACACACACACACACACACTTACTTCTTTAAACAGCATTATCTATCTCCATCCTGGCCTTGATGTGAGCCGGCCTGTCAACTCAAAGTCCCAATCTCTATTCTGCATCTCAAATGGCACCCTATTCCCTATGTAGTGCACTACTTTTGACCAGGGCTCTATGGCACCCTATTCCCTATATAGTGCACTACTTTAGACCAGGGCCCATAGGGAATAGGGTGTCAATTGGGACGTATCCCATCTCTGGAGCTGAATAACAATAAGCAGGAGCCTCCCTATCTGTCTCTAAGAGCCACAACGTTGATGATTAAATCTAAATACATTCATATTTATTATTAATATAATTATAATTTAATTAATTAATATCAGATGACATTCTTCATCTGTATGGTAATGAGTGTGGTCAATAGTAATGTGTGCGTGTGTGTCATCCTGTGTGTGTGTGTGTGTGTGTGTGTGTGTGTGTGTGTGTGTGTGTGTGTGTGTGTGTGTGTGTGTGTGTCATCCTGTGTGTGTGTGTCATCCTGTGTGTGTGTGTGTGTGTGTGTGTGTGTGTGTGTGTGTGTGCGTGCGTGTGTGTGGGTGTGTGTGCGTGCGTGTGTGTGTGTGTGTGTGTCTTCAGGAATAGAGAGGAGCCCTGCTGTGACAATAATGGAACAGAGGTGTCATTAATGGAACAGAGGTGTCATGTGACCAATTCGTGTGGTACTTTTATCTCCTTCCTGAACTCCGAAAGCCGTCAACTAAATCGTACAGCTAGCCAACACTGTCAATCAATTTGGCCCGATGCCATGCTAGTCACTGCTAGACTGGTAGCTACCTTCAGCAGAGTTAACATGTTTGTTTGATCATTCTGTCTTTGACTGACGTAAGCTAGTCAGGAAATAAGAGTATCTCCATCTATTCCACCTTTGTCTGGAGAAACACTCCATCTCTAAAAATGTAATTGTCGATATATAGCTTACTCACTAACTCTGTTTGTGTGTCGGTAGCGATGATGAATGTGTATAATTTGGTTAGTTGGTTCACAGCAAACTTGCTGCCAATTTAGTGCCAACGACTGGCTAGCTAACAGCAAGCTGACAATACTGAAATGTCCATGTTAGCTGAGCTAGCCAGTCGTTCTCTGGAGTAATGAATCACGCTTCACCATCTGACAGTCCGAGGGACGAATCTGGGATTGGCGGATGCCGGGATAACGCTACCTGCCCCAATGCATAGTGTCAACTGTAAAGTTTGGTGGAGGAGGAATAATGGTCTGGGGCTGTTTCTCATGGTTCGGGCCTCTTAATTAGAGTGAAGGAAAATCGTAACGCTACAATGACATTCTAGAAGATTCTGTGCTTCCAACTTTGTGGTAAACAGTTTGGGGAAGGCCCTTTCCTGTTTCAGCATGACAATGCCCTCGTGCACAAAGAGAGGTCCATACAGAAATGTTATGTTGAGATGTGTGGAAGAACTTGACTGGCCTGCACAGAGCCCTAACCTTAACCCCATCTAACACCTTTTGGATGAATTGGAACGCCGACTGTGAGCTAGGTCTAATCGCCCAACATCAATGCCCGACCTCATTAATGTTCTTGTGGCTGAATGGAAGCAAGTCCATGCAGCAATGTTCCAACATCTAGTGGAAAGCCTTCCCAGAAGAGTAGAGGCTGTTATAGCAGCAATGTTCCAACATCTAGTGGAAAGCCTTCCCAGAAGAGTGGAGGCTGTTATAGCAGCAAAGGGGGGGACCAACTCCATATTAATGCCCATGACTGGAATGAGATGTTCGATGAGCAGGAGTCCACTTACTTTTGATCATGTAGTGTATCTCCTAGCTTTCTCCCCACACAGAGGCTTCATGACTTTAGCCTGTTGCCGCTTTGATGACTTCTGATTGGCCAACAACAACAAACTGGATGCTCCACTCTGGTGAAAAGGCATCATAAAGTGATACTCTCTCTACTGCAGCAGTCATGTTTGGATTTGTGGCCTACGGGCAAGTCAGTTAAAATTACACATACTCGAGACCCGTGAAAATCATATCATAACCGACTCAGACCCGTGACATTATTTATAATTCTGGATGCGGACCCACTCTGGTTACGGATTGGGTCTCGGTATTCGGGTACAGTTGGATCTGTGAAGACCTCTACTGCCAAGCCTCTGTTGTGTGTGAGGAATACAGCCTGCCTGACCAGCCCTAACAGTACCAGGTTCCACCAGGACCAGGTTCCACCAGGACCATGTTCCACCAGGACCAGGTTCCACCAGTACCAAGGTTCCACCAGTACCAGGTTCCACCAGTACAACACGGTGACCCTCAGTACAACATGGTGACCCTCAGTACAACATGGTGACCCTCAGTACAACATGGTGACCCTCAGTACAACATGGTGACCCAAAATTAGTGGATTCGACTATTTCAGCCACACCCATTGCTGACAGGTGTATAAAAATCAAGCACACAGCCGTGCAATCTCCATAGACAAACATTGGCAGTAGCTGCCCTGGTCAACTGTAAGTGCCTTTTATTGTGAAGTGGAAACGTCAAGGAGCAACAACAACAAAAAATTGTCTGTCCTCGATTGTAAGACTCACTACTGAGTTCCAAACTGCTTCTGGAAGCAACACTCACTACCGAGTTTCAAACTGCCTCTGGAAGCAACACTCACTACCGAGTTCCAAACTGCCTCTGGAAGCAACACTCACTACTGAGTTCCAAACTGCCTCTGGAAGCAACACTCACTACTGAGTTCCAAACTGCCTCTGGAAGCAACACTCACTACTGAGTTCCAAACTGCCTCTGGAAGCAACACTCACTACAGAGTTCCAAACTGCCTCTGGAAGCAACACTCACTACTGAGTTCCAAACTGCCTCTGGAAGCAACACTCACTACTGAGTTCCAAACTGCCTCTGGAAGCAACACTCACTACTGAGTTCCAAACTGCCTCTGGAAGCAACACTCACTACAGAGTTCCAAACTGCCTCTGGAAGCAACACTCACTACTGAGTTCCAAACTGCTTCTGGAAGCAACACTCACTACTGAGTTCCAAACTGACTCTGGAAGCAACACTCACTACTGAGTTCCAAACGGCCTCTGGAAGCAACACTCACTACCGAGTTTCAAACTGCCTCTGGAAGCAACACTCACTACAGAGTTCCAAACTGCCTCTGGGAGCAACACTCACTACCGAGTTCCAAACTGCCTCTGGAAGCAACACTCACTACTAAGTTCCAAACTGCCTCTGGAAGCAACACTCACTACTGAGTTCCAAACTGCCTCTGGAAGCAACACTCACTACAGAGTTCCAAACTGCCTCTGGAAGCAACACTCACTACTGAGTTCCAAACTGCCTCTGGAAGCAACACTCACTACTGAGTTCCAAACTGCCTCTGGAAGCAACACTCACTACTGAGTTCCAAACTGCCTCTGGAAGCAACACTCACTACTGAGTTCCAAACTGCATCTGGAAGCAACGTCAACACAAGAACTGTTGGTCGGGAGCTTCACAGGCCTACGATCACCGTGAGCAATGCCAAGCGTAGGCTGGAGTGGTGTGTAAAGCCTAAGATCACCGTGAGCAATGCCAAGCGTAGGCTGGAGTGGTGTGTAAAGCTCGCCAACATTTGACTCTGGAGCAGTGGAGATGCGATTCACCATCTGGCATTCCAACTGATAAATCTGGGTTTGGCGGATACCAGGAGAATGCTACCTGTACATTCTCATAGATGTAAGATGACATGACAGACATGACAGACAGGGCAGCTCTGCTTGTAGCTCCTAAGACATGACAGACATGACAGCTCTGCTTGTAGCTCCTAAGACATGACAGACATGACAGCTCTGCTTGTAGCTCCTAAGACATGACAGCTCTGCTTGTAGCTCCTAAGACATGACAGCTCTGCTTGTGGCTCCTAAGACATGACAGCTCTGCTTGTAGCTACTAAGACATGACAGCTCTGCTTGTAGCTCCTCAGACATGACAGCTCTGCTTGTAGCTCCTCAGACATGACAGACATGACAGCTCTGCTTGTAGCTCCTAAGACATGACAGACATGACAGCTCTGCTTGTAGCTCCTAAGACATGACAGACATGACAGCTCTGCTTGTAGCTCCTAAGACATGACAGACATGACAGCTCTGCTTGTAGCTCCTAAGACATGACAGACATGACAGCTCTGCTTGGAGCTCCTAAGACATGACAGACATGACAGCTCTGCTTGTAGCTCCTAAGACATGACAGACATGACAGCTCTGCTTGTAGCTCCTAAGACATGACAGCTCTGCTTCTAGCTCCTAAGACATGACAGACATGACAGCTCTGCTTGTAGCTCCTAAGACATGACAGACATGACAGCTCTGCTTGTAGCTCCTAAGACATGACAGCTCTGCTTCTAGCTCCTAAGACATGACAGACATGACAGCTCTGCTTGTAGCTCCTAAGACATGACAGACATGACAGCTCTGCTTGTAGCTCCTAAGACATGACAGCTCTGCTTCTAGCTCCTAAGACATGACAGACATGACAGCTCTGCTTGTAGCTCCTAAGACATGACAGACATGACAGCTCTGCTTGTAGCTCCTAAGACATGACAGCTCTGCTTCTAGCTCCTAAGACATGACAGACATGACAGCTCTGCTTGTAGCTCCTAAGACATGACAGACATGACAGCTCTGCTTGTAGCTCCTAAGACATGACAGCTCTGCTTGTAGCTCCTAAGACATGACAGCTCTGCTTCTAGCTCCTAAGACATGACAGCTCTGCTTCTAGCTCCTAAGACATGACAGCTCTGCTTCTAGCTCCTAAGACATGACAGACATGACAGCTCTGCTTGTAGCTCCTAAGACATGACAGACATGACAGCTCTGCTTGTAGCTCCTAAGACATGACAGCTCTGCTTGTAGCTCCTAAGACATGACAGACATGACAGCTCTGCTTGTAGCTCCTAAGACATGACAGCTCTGCTTGTAGCTCCTAAGACATGACAGACATGACAGCTCTGCTTGTAGCTCCTAAGACATGACAGCTCTGCTTCTAGCTCCTAAGACATGACAGCTCTGCTTGTAGCTCCTAAGACATGACAGACATGACAGCTCTGCTTCTAGCTCCTAAGACATGACAGCTCTGCTTCTAGCTCCTCAGACATGACAGCTCTGCTTGTAGCTCCTAAGACATGACAGACATGACAGCTCTGCTTGTAGCTCCTAAGACATGACAGCTCTGCTTCTAGCTCCTAAGACATGACAGCTCTGCTTGTAGCTCCTAAGACATGACAGACATGACAGCTCTGCTTGTAGCTCCTCAGACATGACAGCTCTGCTTGTAGCTCCTCAGACATGACAGCTCTGCTTGTAGCTCCTAAGACATGACAGACATGACAGCTCTGCTTCTAGCTCCTCAGACATGACGGACATGATTTGATGACAAATTTGCAGTATTTTGTTTTTGTGTGTGTTATTTCTCACATTATTATCCCAGATATTTTTTTTTTTTTTTATAGGAATAAAGAACTCTCCGGGAAGAAGAAAAGCAGAGGTGTGTGTTTAATGATTAACTACTCATGGTGTGATTGTGATAACATACAGTAACTCAAGTCCTTTAGTTAGATATTACTGCACTGTTGGAGCTGGGAACACAAGCATTTAGTTAGATATTACTGCACTGTTGGAGCTAGGAACACAAGCATTTAGTTAGGTATTACTGTACTGTTGGAGCTAGGAACACAAGCATTTAGTTAGATACTACTGCACAGTTGGAGCTAGAAACACAAGCATTTAGTTAGATATTACTGTTGGAGCTGGGAACACAAGCATTTAGTTAGATATTACTGTTGGAGCTAGGAACACAAGCATTTAGTTAGATACTACTGTACTGTTGGAGCTAGAAACACAAGCATTTAGTTAGATATTACTGCACTGTTGGAGCTAGGAACACAAGCATTTAGTTAGGTATTACTGTACTGTTGGAGCTAGGAACACAAGCATTTAGTTAGATACTACTGTACTGTTGGAGCTAGAAACACAAGCATTTAGTTAGATATTACTGCACTGTTGGAGCTAGGAACACAAGCATTTAGTTAGGTATTACTGTACTGTTGGAGCTAGGAACACAAGCATTTAGTTAGGTATTACTGTACTGTTGGAGCTAGGAACACAAGCATTTAGTTAGATACTACTGCACTGTTGGAGCTAGAAACACAAGCATTTAGTTAGATACTACTGCACTGTTGGAGCTAGAAACACAAGCATTTAGTTAGATATTACTGTTGGAGCTAGAAACACAAGCATTTAGTTAGATATTACTGCACTGTTGGACCTAGGACCACAAGCATTTAGTTAGATATTACTGCACTGTTGGAGCTAGAAACACAAGCATTTAGTTAGATATTACTGTTGGAGCTGGGAACACAAGCATTTAGTTAGGTATTACTGCACTGTTGGAGCTGGGAACACAAGCATTTAGTTAGATACTACTGCACTGTTGGAGCTAGGAACACAAGCATTTAGTTAGATATTACTGCACTGTTGGAGCTAGGAACACACGCATTTAGTTAGATACTACTGCACTGTTGGAGCTAGGAACACAGGCATTTAGTTAGATATTACTGCACTGTTGGAGCTAGAAACACAAGCATTTAGTTAGATATTACTGCACTGTTGGAGCTGGGAACACAAGCATTTAGTTAGATACTACTGTACTGTTGGAGCTAGGAACACAAACATTTAGTTAGATATTACTGCACTGTTGGAGCTGGGAACACAAGCATTTAGTTAGATATTACTGCACTGTTGGAGCTAGGAACACAAGCATTTAGTTAGGTATTACTGTACTGTTGGAGCTAGGAACACAAGCATTTAGTTAGATACTACTGCACAGTTGGAGCTAGAAACACAAGCATTTAGTTAGATATTACTGTTGGAGCTGGGAACACAAGCATTTAGTTAGATATTACTGTTGGAGCTAGGAACACAAGCATTTAGTTAGATACTACTGTACTGTTGGAGCTAGAAACACAAGCATTTAGTTAGATATTACTGCACTGTTGGAGCTAGGAACACAAGCATTTAGTTAGGTATTACTGTACTGTTGGAGCTAGGAACACAAGCATTTAGTTAGATACTACTGTACTGTTGGAGCTAGAAACACAAGCATTTAGTTAGATATTACTGCACTGTTGGAGCTAGGAACACAAGCATTTAGTTAGGTATTACTGTACTGTTGGAGCTAGGAACACAAGCATTTAGTTAGATACTACTGTACTGTTGGAGCTAGAAACACAAGCATTTAGTTAGATATTACTGCACTGTTGGAGCTAGGAACACAAGCATTTAGTTAGGTATTACTGTACTGTTGGAGCTAGGAACACAAGCATTTAGTTAGGTATTACTGTACTGTTGGAGCTAGGAACACAAGCATTTAGTTAGATACTACTGCACTGTTGGAGCTAGAAACACAAGCATTTAGTTAGATACTACTGCACTGTTGGAGCTAGAAACACAAGCATTTAGTTAGATATTACTGTTGGAGCTAGGACCACAAGCATTTAGTTAGATATTACTGCACTGTTGGAGCTAGAAACACAAGCATTTAGTTAGATATTACTGTTGGAGCTGGGAACACAAGCATTTAGTTAGGTATTACTGCACTGTTGGAGCTGGGAACACAAGCATTTAGTTAGATACTACTGCACTGTTGGAGCTAGGAACACAAGCATTTAGTTAGATATTACTGCACTGTTGGAGCTAGGAACACACGCATTTAGTTAGATACTACTGCACTGTTGGAGCTAGGAACACAGGCATTTAGTTAGATATTACTGCACTGTTGGAGCTAGAAACACAAGCATTTAGTTAGATATTACTGCACTGTTGGAGCTGGGAACACAAGCATTTAGTTAGATACTACTGTACTGTTGGAGCTAGGAACACAAACATTTAGTTAGATATTACTGCACTGTTGGAGCTGGGAACACAAGCATTTAGTTAGATATTACTGCACTGTTGGAGCTAGGAACACAAGCATTTAGTTAGGTATTACTGTACTGTTGGAGCTAGGAACACAAGCATTTAGTTAGATACTACTGCACAGTTGGAGCTAGAAACACAAGCATTTAGTTAGATATTACTGTTGGAGCTGGGAACACAAGCATTTAGTTAGATATTACTGTTGGAGCTAGGAACACAAGCATTTAGTTAGATACTACTGTACTGTTGGAGCTAGAAACACAAGCATTTAGTTAGATATTACTGCACTGTTGGAGCTAGGAACACAAGCATTTAGTTAGGTATTACTGTACTGTTGGAGCTAGGAACACAAGCATTTAGTTAGATACTACTGTACTGTTGGAGCTAGAAACACAAGCATTTAGTTAGATATTACTGCACTGTTGGAGCTAGGAACACAAGCATTTAGTTAGGTATTACTGTACTGTTGGAGCTAGGAACACAAGCATTTAGTTAGGTATTACTGTACTGTTGGAGCTAGGAACACAAGCATTTAGTTAGATACTACTGCACTGTTGGAGCTAGAAACACAAGCATTTAGTTAGATACTACTGCACTGTTGGAGCTAGAAACACAAGCATTTAGTTAGATATTACTGTTGGAGCTAGAAACACAAGCATTTAGTTAGATATTACTGCACTGTTGGACCTAGGACCACAAGCATTTAGTTAGATATTACTGCACTGTTGGAGCTAGAAACACAAGCATTTAGTTAGATATTACTGTTGGAGCTGGGAACACAAGCATTTAGTTAGGTATTACTGCACTGTTGGAGCTGGGAACACAAGCATTTAGTTAGATACTACTGCACTGTTGGAGCTAGGAACACAAGCATTTAGTTAGATATTACTGCACTGTTGGAGCTAGGAACACACGCATTTAGTTAGATACTACTGCACTGTTGGAGCTAGGAACACAGGCATTTAGTTAGATATTACTGCACTGTTGGAGCTAGAAACACAAGCATTTAGTTAGATATTACTGCACTGTTGGAGCTGGGAACACAAGCATTTAGTTAGATACTACTGTACTGTTGGAGCTAGGAACACAAACATTTAGTTAGATATTACTGCACTGTTGGAGCTAGGAACACAAGCATTTATTTAGATATTACTGCACTGTTGGAGCTGGGAACACAAGCATTTAGTTAGATACTACTGCACTGTTGGAGCTAGGAACACAAGCATTTAGTTAGATATTACTGCACTGTTGGAGCTGGGAACACAAGCATTTATTTAGATATTACTGCACTGTTGGAGCTAGGAACACAAGCATTTAGTTAGATACTACTGCACTGTTGGAGCTACGGACACAAGCATTTAGTTAGATATTACTGTTAGAGCTGGGAACACAAGCATTTAGTTAGATACTACTGCACTGTTGGAGCTAGGAACACAAGCATTTAGTTAGATATTACTGTTAGAGCTGGGAACACAAGCATTTAGTTAGGTATTACTGCACTGTTGGAGCTACAGTAGGAACACAAGCATTTAGTTAGATACTACTGCACTGTTGGAGCTAGAAACACAAGCATTTAGTTAGATACTACTGCACTGTTGGAGCTAGGAACACAAGCATTTAGTTAGATACTACTGCACTGTTGGAGCTAGGAACACAAGCATTTAGTTAGATATTACTGCACTGTTGGAGCTAGGAACACAAGCATTTAGTTAGATACTACTGCACTGTTGGAGCTAGAAACACAAGCATTTAGTTAGATACTACTGCACTGTTGGAGCTAGAAACACAAGCATTTAGTTAGATACTACTGCACTGTTGGAGCTAGGAACACAAGCATTTAGTTAGATATTACTGTTGGAGCTAGAAACACAAGCATTTAGTTAGATACTACTGTACTGTTGGAGCTAGGAATACAAGCATTTAGTTAGATATTACTGCACTGTTAGAGCTAGGAACACAAGCATTTTGCTACACCCGCAATAACATCTGCTAAACATGTGTATAGACCAATACAATTTGATTTGATGTTTCGGGATAGGCCCGTTATTTACAGTGAAGGCTATTTGAGCCAGTGAAGGGGGCTTTACTATTCTTAGGTAGCGAAATTACTTTTGCCTCCCTCCAGGCCTGAGGGCCACACACTTTCTAGTAGGCTTAGAATGAAGATATCGCAAATATGAGTGGCCACATCGTCTGCTATTTTCCTCAGTCATTTTCCATCCAAGTTGTCAGACCCCGGTGGCTTGTCATTGTTGATAGGCAGCAATCATTTTTTCACCTTTTCCACACTCAGTTTGCATAATTCAAAATGACAACGCTTGTCTTTCATAATGTGATCAGTTATACCTGCATGTGTAGAGTCATTGTTATTTGCTGGCATATCATCTGTAAATTGCTAATCTTGCCAATGAACAAAATCATTAAAGTAGTTGGCAGTATCAGCTGGTTTTGTGATGAATCTGATTAAAATGAATGATGTTTGCTTTTTCCAAAAAATGTCATTGAAGGTGCTCCAAAGCTTTTTACTATCATTCTTTATGTCATTTATCTTTGTTTCATAGTTTATCCTTCTTTTTATTCTGTTAAGTCACATGATTTCTCAGTTTGCAGTACAGCCAATCGGTTGTGTCGTTTTGCCAATCGGTTGTGCAGCCAGATCTATTTGCCATTTCTCATCAATCCAAGGGGATTTAGCAGTTTTTACAGTCATTTTCTGAATGGGTGCTTATTAGTAACTGGAATAAGTAGTTCATTAATGTGTCAAATGCAGCATCTGGTTGCTCCTCGGACAAACAAATATACATCAACAACATAGGAATCACTACAAAACAATATGACAATATTAGGCCCATCCTTTGGAACACCAGTATAGTGGAAAATGTGTAGTGATGGCTGGTGGTGCAGCAGAGTAGAGGGTTGGGGGAAACATAGTAGAGTGACCATGGGACCCTCCCTGTTGGTTTGGCATCACTCCCCAGGACCATGGGGAACCTGTTGGTTTGGCATCACTCCCTAGGACCATGGGGAACCTGTTGGTTTGGCATCACTCCCCAGGACCAGGGGAGAACAAACCCTGTTGGTTTGGCATCACTCCCCAGGACCATGGGAGAACAGACCCTGTTGGTTTGGCATCACTCCCCAGGACCAGGGGAGAACAGACCCTGTTGGTTTGGCATCACTCCCCAGGACCATGGGGAACCTGTTGGTTTGGCATCACTCCCCGGGACCAGGGGAGAACAAACCCTGTTGGTTTGGCATCACTCCCCAGGACCAGGGGAGAACAGACCCTGTTGGTTTGGCATCACTCCCCAGGACCAGGGGAGAACAGACCCTGTTGGTTTGGCATCACTCCCCAGGACCATGGGGAACCTGTTGGTTTGGCATCACTCCCCGGGACCAGGGGAGAACAAACCCTGTTGGTTTGGCATCACTCCCCAGGACCAGGGGAGAACAGACCCTGTTGGTTTGGCATCACTCCCCAGGACCATGGGGAACCTGTTGGTTTGGCATCACTCCCCGGGACCAGGGGAGAACAAACCCTGTTGGTTTGGCATCACTCCCCAGGACCAGGGGAGAACAGACCCTGTTGGTTTGGCATCACTCCCCAGGACCAGGGGAGAACAGACCCTGTTGGTTTGGCATCACTCCCCAGGACCAGGGGAGAACAGACCCTGTTGGTTTGGCATCACTCCCCAGGACCAGGGGAGAACAAACCCTGTTGGTTTGGCATCACTCCCCAGGACCAGGGGAGAACAGACCCTGTTGGTTTGGCATCACTCCCCAGGACCAGGGGAGAACAGACCCTGTTGGTTTGGCATCACTCCCCAGGACCATGGGAGAACAGACCCTGTTGGTTTGGCATCACTCCCCAGGACCAGGGGAGAACAGACCCTGTTGGTTTGGCATCACTCCCCAGGACCAGGGGAGAACAGACCCTGTTGGTTTGGCATCACTCCAGGGGTGTTTATGGGACTGGGAGAACGGACACTGTGATCTCTCACCAACCATCCGGCCTATGTAATTAAGTGATTAGGCCACCCACAGTCTGATGCACACACACACACACACACACACACACACACACACACACACACACACACACACACACACACACATACGAACACACAAAACACACACACGAACACACACACATGAACACACACACATGAACACACACGAACACACACACATGAACACACACGAACACACACACATGAACACACAGATACACACACGAACACACACACACACACACAAACACAGCGGGGGAAGTGCCTGTGGTCTGTAGTTGTGATCAGACAGACATTTTTCCATGTATCCACATCAGACGGTGTAAACAGAGAGCAGGGCGGGAGGCTGACTGGCATGATGTTATCTGCTGTTAGAGCAACACACAGAAACAGAACGTGGATTGCGTTCCAAACGACACCCTATTCTTTAGCTAGTGCACTCCTTTTGACCAGAGCCGTATGGCGGTACACTATATAGGGGTCCATTTGGGACAGTGCTGTTAGTGGTCCAGAGACGTGCCTGTTTATAAAACATCAAATAACATATAATAGACTGTTAAACTAAACACACGGAGGAGGAGAAACATGCCCCCCCCCCCCCAAAAAAAATAAAGATGGGTGGTCGTGCTCTCTTTCCTATTACAACACCGTTAACTATAGCTAGCTGTTAAAATAGCGCTTTCACAGTACACAGCTAGATATACTCCAGACAATTTGGTGAGTCTGCCTGTAGTTCAAGAAGAGGCAGGAGACAGGCCATACAGAACAGGGTCATCAGATCACCGGCAGCAGTGTTATCTAGAACAGGGTCAGCAGTATTATCTAGAACAGGGTCAGCAGTATTATCTAGAACAGGGTCAGCAGTATTATCTAGAACAGGGTCAGCAGATCACTGGCAGCAGTGTTATCTAGAACAGGGTCAGCAGTATTATCTAGAACAGGGTCAGCAGATCACCGGCAGCAGTATTATCTAGAACAGGGTCAGCAGTATTATCTAGAACAGGGTCAGCAGTATTATCTAGAACAGGGTCAGCAGATCACTGGCAGCAGTATTATCTAGAACAGGATCAGCAGTATTATCTAGAACAGGGTCAGCAGTATTATCTAGAACAGGGTCAGCAGATCACTGGCAGCAGTATTATCTAGAACAGGGTCAGCAGTATTATCTAGAACAGGGTCAGCAGTATTATCTAGAACAGGGTCAGCAGATCACTGGTAGCAGTATTATCTAGAACAGGGGCAGCAGTATTATCTAGAACAGGGTCAGCAGTATTATCTAGAACAGGGTCAGCAGTATTATCTAGAACAGGGTCAGCAGTATTATCTAGAACAGGGGCAGCAGTATTATCTAGAACAGGGTCAGCAGTATTATCTAGAACAGGGTCAGCAGTATTATCTAGAACAGGGTCAGCAGTATTATCTAGAACAGGGTCAGCAGTATTATCTAGAACAGGGTCAGCAGATCACTGGTAGCAGTATTATCTAGAACAGGGGCAGCAGTATTATCTAGAACAGGGTATTATCTAGAACAGGGTCAGCAGTATTATCTAGAACAGGGGCAGCAGTATTATCTAGAACAGGGTCAGCAGTATTATCTAGAACAGGGTCAGCAGATCACTGGCAGCAGTTTTATCTAGTATTCCCTTCGCCACTCTTCTCGAAGGAGGTAGTAGAAGGAGGGATAATGAACACTATGAATAGAAGGTGATAGAAAACGGGGTATTATTTTAGTCAAAAGCGGTGGGGTTGGGGGGGGGGGGGGGGGGGGGGGTGAAGCTTTGGGTTGGTGTAAGGGTTAGGAGGAGTTAGGATGATTTCTCATGCTTGGGTGGGTTCCACTGAACATTAGTGGTTCATCAGTGGACCCATTGACTTTTCTCCAAATGTGTTAAATGGATACAACGGAGATGTTGTGTCACTGGCCTACACACAATACCTCATCATGTCTAAGTGGAAATATGTTTTATCCATTTTCTTTTCCTAATGGATTAAGAATGAAAAGCTTAAAAGTCAAGTATTCAAACCTTTTGTTATGTCAAAAAATGTGCTTAACAAGTCACATAATAAGTTGCATGGACTCACTCTGTGTACAATAATAGTGTTTAACATGATTTTTGAATGACTACCTCATCTCTGTACCCCACGCATATGATTATCTTATAAGGCTCTTCAGTTGTGCAGTGAATTTCAAACACAGATTCAACCTCAAAAGACCAGAACGATTTTCCAATGCCTCGCAAAGACGAGCTCCTATTGGTGGATGGGTAAAACAAATGACAGAGTGAAAGAAGGAAGCTTGTAGAGAATAAAACATCCTGTTTGCAGCAAGGCACTAAAGTCATTCTGCCAAAAATGTGGCAAAGCAATTTACTTTTTGTCCTGAATACAAAGTCTTATGTTTGGGGCAAATCCAATACAACACATTACTGAGTACCACTCTCCAATACAACACATTACTGAGTACCACTCTCCAACACAACACATTACTGAGTACCACTCTCCAATACAACACATTACTGAGTACCACTCTCCAACACAACACATTACTGAGTACCACTCTCCAATCCAACACATTACTGAGTACCACTCTCCAATAGAACACATTACTGAGTACCACTCTCCAATACAACACATTACTGAGTACCACTCTCCAATAGAACACATTACTGAGTACCACTCTCCAATACAACACATTACTGAGTATCACTCTCCAATACAACACATTACTGAGTACCCCTCTCCAATACAACACATTACTGAGTACCACTCTCCAACACAACACATTACTGAGTACCACTCTCCAATACAACACATTACTGAGTACCACTCTCCAACACAACACATTACTGAGTACCACTCTCCAATACAACACATTACTGAGTACCACTCTCCAATACAACACATTACTGAGTACCACTCTCCAATAAAACACATTACTGAGTACCACTCTCCAATACAACACATTACTGAGTACCACTCTCCATATTTTCAAGCATAGTGGTGGCTGCATCATGTTATGGGTATGCTTGTAATTGTTAAAGTCTTCTTAAGATAAAAAAAAATAATGGTTTGTAGCTAAGCACAAGCAAAATCCTTGAAGAAAACCTGGTTCAGTCTGCTTTCCACCAGACACTGGGAGATGAAGTCACCTTTCAGCAGGACAATAACCTAAAACACAAGGCCAAATCTACATGAACTAATTTAGTCACCAGACAGGCCAAAACTCCATCCCACCGAAACAGGCTGAAATTCCAGGCGCCTTTTCAAACAGCTCTTACACTAAAAGGGTATTATCACCATTTCACAGGATTATTCCAATGTCATAGTGTGGAAATATAGACTGTACAAAGCAATAAGGACACCTGCTCTTTCCATGTCTTAGACCGACCAGGCGAATCAAATCAAATTGTATTTGTCACATGCTCCGAATACAACAACTTACCGTGACATGCTTACTTACAAGCCCTTAATTAAAAAAACATTCTTTATGGATAAAATGTTTTAAAATGTTATTACATTTAGTAATGATATTATAAATATTAACGGTGGAGTTATGTCACATATGCAGCTTCCGAAAATATCTGCTCAATCCACACTTTAAACCAACTGGTTGCAGTATTACAGGGAACTTGTTTGCCTGCCATATATTAAAGATACTAATTGGCTGAAAGGAACTGGGATTAAATAGAAAAATGTAACCCGTTTCATTTGAGGACCAACATGTTGCCAGCTGCGCCGTGCAGGTTGCAAAATAATGTTCGATGTTCCGTTTCCATGGCACCCGGTTGATGAACCGGTACAAAACACAACACTTGATTCAACACTGAGTTTTTCAATTTAAATTATATAAAATTCTTGCCATAACAGAATGATATATATATATATATATATATATAGACTCTGTTGGGCAACACGGCCTTCCATCTACCACCAACCTACCGAAGCGCAGCTCAGAGTAAATATCGATTGCATTTTCTTTTTCCAAATATTTAAGATAGGGTTAGGGTTAGGTAGCACAGCTTCTCCCTTTGTTCCTCAGTCTTCCCGCTCTTTCACTCAAACCCAGCCCCCTTTTCTTTGTGTAACGAGCTGTCATATCTGTTCCGTCCACTAGGGACATTTTCCTTTATGACATAATTTGTAATCAAGGTATGATTCATTCTGTGTATATGTAATTCTGTGTGATTAGTTGGGTATTTAGTAAATAAATAATTAAAGCCAATTTTATATTGCTGATTCAACTTGTTAGCTAGAGTTCGTGAAGATAACCAAGAATTTACAACTTTCAGATGAGACTGAACGATTAATATTGACTGCTATTGATGTAAAATTGATGTAAAATATTACTAGGTCTTTAAGAGTTTATTCGGAAGATAACAGCTCTATATTCTTTCATGGTGCCCCGACTTAGTAGTTAATTACATTTACATGATTAGCTCAATCAGGTAATATTATTACAGAGAAACAACTTTATAGATGTTTAAAGCCATATGTCATATCACTTACTCCGGTATAGCCAAAGACACGGCAAAGCATTTTCAATCACTCCCTTGGGTGCTGTGGCTTTCCTAGTCGGTCCTCTGACAGCAGCTCCAGGGCACGCCTAGTGTTTGGGCACAATAGTTTTGCCACTTTGTTTTCTCATTCACGTATTTCCCATTTCAGTCTATAAGGAGCACTGGGTGTTTTGTAAGGAGTACAATCTGTGGCTTGTGTGTGTCCTCAGCGGGGGTTATTCCTGATCACAGGCCACACCAAGACTGCCTGCTCCAGCCCCATCAAGCAGCGCTTCAGAAAGACCAGAGTGAACACTTTGTCTGAGATTACTGGTGTTGTGAAGAACAGCACTGTGACAGGTATACACAGGTTTAGCAATGTTATTGCAGGTGTAGCGAAATGCTTGTGTTTCTAGGTCCAACAGTGCAGTAATATCTAACAAGTAATATCTAACAATTTCACAACAATACACACAAATCTAAGTAAAGGAATGGAATTAAGAATATATAAATATTTGGATGAGCATTGTCAGAGCGGCATAGACTAAGATACAGTAGAATAGAATACAGTATATACACATGAGATTAGTAATACAAGATATGTAAACATTATTAAAGTGACTAGTGTTCCATTATTAAAGTGGCCAGCAACCTCTAATGTGCTAGTGATGGCTATTTAACAGTCTGATGGCCTTGAGATAGAAGCTGTTTTTCAGTCTCCTCGTCCCAGTCTCCTTGTCCCAGCACCTGTACTGAGCTCACCTTCTGGATGATAGCGGGGTGAACAGGCAGTGGCTCAGGTGGTTGTTGTCCTCATGATATTTTTGTACTTCCTGTGACATTGGGTGTTGTAGGTGTCCTGGAGGGCAGGTCGTTTGCCCCCACTGATGCGTTGGGCAGACTGCACCACCTTCTGGAGAGCCCTGCGGTTGAGGGCGGTGCAGTTGCCGTACCAGGCAGTGATATAGCCCGACAGGATGCTCTCAAATGTGCATCTGTAAAAGTTTGTGAGGGTTTTAGGTGCCAAGCCAAATTTCTTCAGCCTCCTGAAGTTGAAGAGGCGCTGTTGCGCCTTTTTCACCACTGACTGTGTGGACCATTTCAATTTGTCAGTGATGTGTACGCCAAGGAACTTGAAACTTTCCACCTTCTCCACTGCTGTCCCATCGATGTGGATAGGGGGGCTGCTCCCTCTGCTGTTTCCTGAAGTCCACGATCAGCTCCTTTGTTTTGTTGACATTGAGTGAGAGGTTATTTTCCTGGCACTTACACTCCCAGGGCATCTATCACTGAAATCGTTTTTGATGTTGTTCTTGTACATATGTATATAATATTCTTTATATTGACACTATCTAATTCTCACACTGCTACTATGCAAGTAACTATTTCACTGTACCGTTTACTCCTTCTGTAGAGACCCATCCACTTAAACAAGAAAAAAAACAACTGATGGTTAAATTAACCCATGTTTGGGTAATCCAAACGACCCAACTGGCTGGATCAAAATAACCTAATGTGCTCTGTCCACTGGGTTAACAAATAACCCAAATTGGGTTGTTTTTAGCCTATCATTTTTTTGTTTTGTTGTGTGGAATGAAGGAAGGGGGATGAAGAAAGGAGTGATAACTGACAGGAGTAGGGGTGTGGGATGATAGATAGTGAATGATGAAGGGAGGCATTAAGATAAGGTTGTCTCTAGCTGCATGTCTGGAATGTAAACAACCAACAGCCACATGGTGAATCTTTAAAGGATGGGTGGTTGGTCACATACACCCTCACATACCCACATATACACCCTCACATACCCACATATACACCCTCACATACCCATATATACACCCTCACATACCCACATATACACCCTCACATACCCACATATATACCCTCACATACCCACATATACACCCTCACATACCCACATATACACCCTCACATACCCATATATACATCCTCACATATCCACATATACACCCTCACATACCCACATATACACCCTCACATACCCACATATACACCCTCACATACCCACATATACACCCTCACATACCCACATATATACCCTCACATACCCACATATACACCCTCACATACCCACATATACACCCTCACATACCCATATATATACCCTCACATACCCATATATACACCCTCACATACCCACATATACACCCTCACATAACCATATATACACCCTCACATACCCACATATACACCCTCACATACCCACATATACACCCTCACATACCCATATATACGCCCTCACATACCCATATATACACCCTCACATATCCACATATACACCCTCACATACCCACATATACACCCTCACATACCCACATATACACCCTCACATACCCACATATACACCCTCACATATCCACATATACACCCTTACATACCCATATATACACCCTCACATACCCACATATACACCCTCACATACCCACATATATACCCTCACATACCCACATATACACCCTCACATATAAATATGTGTATGTGACCAATAACATCTGCTAAATACAGTGGGGAGAACAAGTATTTGATACACTGCCGATTTTGCAGGTTTTCCTACTTACAAAGCATGTAGAGGTCTGTAATTTTTATCATAGGTACACTTCAACTGTGTGAGACAGAATCTTAAATAAAAATCCAGAAAATCACATTGTATGATTTTTAAGTAATTAATTTGCATTTTATTGCATGACATGAGTATTTGATCACCTACCAACCAGTAAGAATTCCGGCTCTCACAGACCTGTTAGTTTTTCTTTAAGAAGCCCTCCTGTTCTCCACTCATTACCTGTATTAACTGCACCTGTTTGAACTTGTTACCTGTATAAAAGACACCTGTCCACACACTCAATCAAACAGACGCCAACCTCTCCACAATGGCCAAGACCAGAGAGCTGTGTAAGGACATCAGGGATAAAATCGTAGACCTGCACAAGGCTGGGATGGGCTACAGGACCATAGGCAAGCAGCTTGGTGAGAAGGCAACAAGTGTTGGCGCAATTATTAGAAAATGGAAAAAGCTCAAGATGACGGTCAATCACCCTCGGTCTGGGGCTCCATGCAAGATCTCACCTCGTAGGGCATCAATGATCATGAGGAAGGTGAGGGATCAGCCCAGAACTACACGGCAGGACCTGGTCAATGACCTGAAGAGAGCTGGGACCACAGTCTCAAAGAAAACCATTAGTAACACACTACGCCGTCATGGATTAAAATCCTGCAGCGCACTCAGGGTCCCCCTGCTCAAGCCAGCGCATGTCCAGGCCCGTCTGAAGTTTGCCAATGACCATCTGGATGATCCAGAGGAGGAATGGGAGAAGGTCATGTGGTCTGATGAGACAAAAATAGAGCTTTTTGGTCTAAACTCCACTCGCCGTGTTTGGAGGAAGAAGAAGGACGAGTAAAACCCCAAGAACACCATCTCAACCGTGAAGCATGGAGGTGAAAACATCATTCTTTGGGGATGCTTTTCTGCAAAGGGGACAGGACGACTGCACCCATTGAGGGGAACATGGATGGGGCCATGTATATCGAGATCTTGGCCAACAACCTCCTTCCCTCAGTAAGAGCATTGAAGATGGGTCGTGTCTGGGTCTTCCAGCATGACAACGACCCAAAACACACAGCCAGGGCAACTAAGGAGTGGCTTCGTAAGAAGCATCTCAAGGTCCTGGAGTGGCCTAACCCTAACCCACATTTTGAGTTTAGCGTAGAAAACATTTTTCAAGATAATATGCAAGTCTGTGGAGATATTCACAGTGCTGTAAACAATCTGCACTATTTACTTTTAATGTCATCTCAAATGCAAACCAGGACATTTGGTTCTGCTGTTAGATGAAGCACAGCGTTCAACATTATAGAACAACATTACGTTGTTCTATAAATACCAAATATCTGACAATGTATTGCCTCTTGAACTTGGTTGTGCTTTTAAATGGTTGAAAGCACAGTGATAACACGTTGAGAATTCAAAAAACTTCTGGCTGTCTTTTTGAGTTTGAAATCTCATTGATAAACATCTCAACCAAATATTAAGTTGAAATTAATCTCCCTTGCTCTCTCTCTATACTCGCTCTCTCTTCTCTCTCTACGCTCTCTCTTCTCTCTCTACACTCTCTCCTGCTCTCTCTCTACTCTCTCTCTCTCCTCTCTCTTCTACTCTCCCTCGCTCTTCTCTCTCTACACTCTCTCCTGCTCTCTCTATCTCTCTCTCTCTCTCTCTCTCTCTCTCTCTCTCTCCTACTCTCCCTCTCTCCTACTCTCTCTCTCCTATTCTCCCTTTCCTGCTTTCCCTCCTTCACCCCTCACTCTGGTCTCTTAGCTCTCTCTCCTGTTCCCCAAAGACCAGTCAGATCATTCTCTCCCTCCCCTTCCTATCCATCACCTCATCCGCAGCTGTGGACCGTTCGGCCACTTCAAACAGGCCTGTCACACACTCACACACACACCCCTGCCTGCCCCTCACCCCTCTACACATGTTATTACCATCTAGCAGCAGCAGCTTGCAGTCTCCTTGCGTGTTCAGTTTTGAGGCCTGCACCTCTCTGCCTCTCCCCCTCTCTCCCTCTCCTCTCTGCCTCTCCTCCTCTCTCCCTCTCCTCTCTGCCTCTATCCCTCCCCTCTCTGCCTCTCCTCTCCCCCTCTCTGCCTCTCCTCTCCACATCTCTGCCTCTCCTCCTCTCTCCCTCTCCTCTCTGCCTCTGTCCCTCCCCTCTCTGCCTCTCCTCCTCTCTCCCTCTTCTCTCTGCCTCTATCCCTCCCCTCTCTGCCTCTCCTCTCGGCCTCTATCCCTCCCCTCTCTGCCTCTCCTCCTCTCTGCCTCTATCCCTCCCCTCTCTGCCTCTCCTCCTCTCTCCCTCTCCTCCCTGCCTCTATCCCTCCCCTCTCTGCCTCTCCTCTCCCCTCTCTGCCTCTTCTCTCCACCTCGCTGCCTCTCCTCCTCTCTCCCTCTCCTCTCTGCCTCTATCCCTCCCCTCTCTGCTTCTCCTCTCCCCCTCTCTGCCTCTCCTCTCCACCTCTCTGCCTCTCCTCCTCTCTCCCTCTCCTCCTCTCTCCCTCTCCTCTCTGCCTCTCTCCCTCTCCTCTCTGCCTCTATCCCTCCCCTCTCTGCCTCTCCTCTCCCCCTCTCTGCCTCTCCTCCTCTCCCCCTCTCTGCCTCTCCTCCTCTCTCCCTCTCTGCCTCTCTGCCTCTCTGCCTCTCCTCTCCCCCTCTCTGCCTCTCCTCTCCCCCTCTCTGCCTCTCCTCTCCCCCTCTCTGCCTCTCCTCCTCTCCTCTCTGCCTCTCTGCCTCTCCTCTCCCCCTCTCTGCCTCTCCTCCTCTCCCTCTCTGCCTCTCCTCTCACCCTTCTCTGCATCCTCCTTTTTTATCTCCCTCTCTCTCTCTTCGCCTCTCTTCTCCTCCGCCTTGACACAGCTCGTTCGCGAACACCCTGCACAAGCCTCTCACTGTTAGGGTCAACACGCTGCCTTCCACCCCAATCTCCCTCTCTCCCTGGACCTCCACCTGGGCATCCCTCCATTCCAGCCCCCTTCTCTCTCGGAGTCCCTCACTCTACCTCAGCCTGACAGGTCTGGTCTTTGATCAGTGCTAAACTGCTATGGGACCATGATGCATCCTGATTCCTCAAACATTTATCTCCCTCTTCCTCTCTCCTTCTCCCCCTACCTCACCATGAGAGCAGAGCAGTTTTCTCTGTGCAGCTGCTTCCTGTGAGTCTGACTGGAGGATGATGGGTAGTCACTGCGGGTTAGAGAGAGAGAGCGTTCTGTGCTCGATGTGTTTGAGTTCTCTTGGGATGACATCAGAGTTCCAGACACTTGCGTCATGAAATAGTTTGGGATTTTCTTAAACTAATAATGAGTGTTAAAATAAATAGTGTTAAAATAAGAAGAGAGAGTGAGAGAGAGAGAGCGGTAAGAGAAAAGAGGAGGAGAGAGAGAGAGAGAGGTAAGAGAAAAGAGGAGAGAGAGAGAGAGAGAGAGAGGGAGGTAAGAGAAAAGAGGAGAGAGACAGAGAGGGAGGTGAGAGAAAAGAGGAGAGAGACAGAGAGGGAGGTGAGAGAAAAGAGGAGAGAGAGAGGGAGGTAAGAGAAAAGAGGAGAGAGAGAGAGAGAGAGAGAGAGAGGGAGGTAAGAGAAAAGAGGAGGAGAGAGAGGTAAGAAGAGAATGTGTCTGTAGTTCCACAGCTAGGGGGCTTTAATGTGAGTGTCTCTTTGGGGTGGGAGGGGGGTTAATGTGAGTGTCTCTTTGGGGGGGGGTTAATGTGAGTGTCTCTTTGGGGTGGGAGGGGGGTAAATGTGAGTGTCTCTTTGGGGGAGGGGTTAATGTGAGTGTCTCTTTGGGGGGGGGGTTAATGTGAGTGTCTCTTTGGGGGGGGGGGGGTTAATGTGAGTGTCTCTTTGGGGGGGGGGGGGGGGGGGGTTAATGTGAGTGTCTCTTTGGGGGTGGTTAATGTGAGTGTCTCTTTGGGGGGGGGGGTTAATGTGAGTGTCTCTTTGGGGGGGGAATCCTTCATTCTGTGACATACATTTCTTTCCTATCATCTTCCAAATCTCAGTTTTGGACGAGTCTGACTTTATGACCAACGTTATCCTATTTACACTTTGTAGTGAATTTTAACACCAAAAATACAATGCAACTCTTCTGACTATCCGGTGAGACATTGTCTGTTTTCACAAGGAGAAGTTGCTTTTTAGGGGCAGTGGTTCTTTAAAGTCAACTCACTCACTCACTCACTCACTCACTCACTCACTCACTCACTCACTCACTCACTCACTCACTCACTCACTCACCTATCCAGCTCCTCATTTGAATTCCATGCTCTCTCTCACTACTCTCTCACTACTCTCTCTCTCTCCCCCACTACTCTCTCCTCTTCTATCCTATCATGTCTCCCTTCTACTAAAACCTTATCCCTCCTCTCACCTGATTCTGAATCTTCAACCCTACTCTCCTCCCTTTCCGCATCTTATGACTCGCACTGTCCCATTTCTTCCCTGCCGGCTCTACCCTCCCCTCCTGCTCCGTGGCTGAGTGACTCATTGCGAGCTGACAGAACAGGGCTGCGGGAAACTGAGTGAAAATGAGCGAAAACTAAACTTCTGGAGGACCTATCATCCTTTCACTTCCTCCCCTCTACCTTCTCTTCCTCTGTATCCGCTGTTAAAGCTACGTTCTACCACTCTAAATTTCAAGCTTCTGCCTCTAACCCTAGGAAACCATTTTCTACCTTCTTCTCCCTCCTTAATCCTCCACCCCTCCCTCCCCCATCCCCTCCTCCCTCCTCCATCCCCTCCTCCCTCCCCCATCCCCTCCTCCCTCCCCCATCCTCTCCTCCCTCCCCATCCCCTCCCTCCTCCCCCATCCCCTCCTCCCTCCCCCATCCCCTCCTCCCTCCCCCATCCCCTCCTCCCTCCCCCATCCCCTCCTCCCTCCCCCATCCCCTCCTCCCTCCCCCATCCCCTCCTCCCTCCTACATCCCCTCCTCCCTCCTCCATCCCCTCCTCCCTCCCCCATCCCCTCCTCCCTCCCCCATCCTCTCCTCCCTCCCCCATCCCCTCCTCCCTCCTCCATCCCCTCCTCCCTCCCCCATCCCCTCCTCCCTCCTCCATCCCCTCCTCCCTCCCCCATCCCCTCCTCCCTCCTCCATCCCCTCCTCCCTCCCCCATCCCCTCCTCCCTCCTCCATCCCCTCCTCCCTCCCCCATCCCCTCCTCCCTCCCCCATCCCCTCCTCCCTCCCCCATCATCCTCTCATCTCTCCACTGCCTTCAACACCGTGAACATCATCCTCTCATCTCTCCACTGCCTTCAACACCGTGAACCATCATCCTCTCATCTCTCCACTGCCTTCAACACCGTGAACCATCATCCTCTCATCTCTCCACTGCCTTCAACACCGTGAACCATCATCCTCTCCTCTCTCCACTGCCTTCAACACCGTGAACCATCATCCTCTCATCTCTCCACTGCCTTCAACACCGTGAACATCATCCTCTCATCTCTCCACTGCCTTCAACACCGTGAACCATCATCCTCTCATCTCTCCACTGCCTTCAACACCGTGAACCATCATCCTCTCATCTCTCCACTGCCTTCAACACCGTGAACCATCATCCTCTCATCTCTCCACTGCCTTCAACACCGTGAACCATCATCCTCTCATCTCTCCACTGCCTTCAACACCGTGAACCATCATCCTCTCATCTCTCCACTGCCTTCAACACCGTGAACCATCATCCTCTCATCTCTCCACTGCCTTCAACACCGTGAAACATCATCCTCTCATCTCTCCACTGCCTTCAACACCGTGAAACATCATCCTCTCATCTCTCCACTGCCTTCAACACCGTGAACCATCATCCTCTCATCTCTCCGCTGCCTTCAACACCGTGAACCATCATCCTCTCATCTCTCCGCTGCCTTCAACACCGTGAACCATCATCCTCTCATCTCTCCACTGCCTTCAACACCGTGAACCATCATCCTCTCATCTCTCCACTGCCTTCAACACCGTGAACCATCATCCTCTCATCTCTCCACTGCCTTCAACACCGTGAACCATCATCCTCTCATCTCTCCGCTGCCTTCAACACCGTGAACCATCATCCTCTCATCTCTCCACTGCCTTCAACACCGTGAACCATCATCCTCTCCTCTCTCCACTGCCTTCAACACCGTGAACCATCATCCTCTCATCTCTCCACTGCCTTCAACACCGTGAACCATCATCCTCTCATCTCTCCACTGCCTTCAACACCGTGAACCATCATCCTCTCCTCTCTCCACTGCCTTCAACACCGTGAAACATCATCCTCTCATCTCTCCACTGCCTTCAACACCGTGAAACATCATCCTCTCATCTCTCCACTGCCTTCAACACCGTGAACCATCATCCTCTCATCTCTCCGCTGCCTTCAACACCGTGAACCATCATCCTCTCCTCTCTCCACTGCCTTCAACACCATGAACCATCATCCTCTCATCTCTCCGCTGCCTTCAACACCGTGAACCATCATCCTCTCATCTCTCCACTGCCTTCAACACCGTGAACCATCATCCTCTCCTCTCTCCACTGCCTTCAACACCGTGAACCATCATCCTCTCATCTCTCCACTGCCTTCAACACCGTGAACCATCATCCTCTCATCTCTCCACTGCCTTCAACACCGTGCACCATCATCCTCTCATCTCTCCACTGCCTTCAACACCGTGAACCATCATCCTCTCATCTCTCCACTGCCTTCAACACCGTGAACCATCATCCTCTCATCTCTCCACTGCCTTCAACACCGTGAACCATCATCCTCTCATCTCTCCACTGCCTTCAACACCGTGAACCATCATCCTCTCCTCTCTCCGCTGCCTTCAACACCGTGAACCATCATCCTCTCATCTCTCCGCTGCCTTCAACACCGTGAACCATCATCCTCTCATCTCTCCACTGCCTTCAACACCGTGAACCATCATCCTCTCATCTCTCCACTGCCTTCAACACCGTGCACCATCATCCTCTCATCTCTCCACTGCCTTCAACACCGTGAACCATCATCCTCTCATCTCTCCACTGCCTTCAACACCGTGAACCATCATCCTCTCATCTCTCCGCTGCCTTCAACACCGTGAACCATCATCCTCTCATCTCTCCACTGCCTTCAACACCGTGAACCATCAGATCTCCACCTTCTGAGGGCTGGGCGTCTCAGGTGTGTGTGTGTCATTTTACATTGACATTTTTAGTCATTTAGCAGACAACCATATACAGTGCCTTCAGAAAGTATTCATACCCCGAGACTTATTCCACATTTTGTTGTGTTACAGCCTGAATTCAAAATGGATTAAATATTTTTTGTTTCTCACCCTACACACAATACCCCATAATGACAAAGTGAAAACATGTTTTCAGACATTTTTGCACATTTATTAAAAATGAAATACAGAAATATTAATTTAAATAAGTGTTTCCACCACTGAGTCAACGTTAGAATCACCTCTGTCAGTTACAACTGTGAGTCTTTCTGGGAAAGTCTCTAAGAGCTTTTTCTAACCCTAACCCTTTGCACACCTGGATTGTACAATATTTCTTTGTTTTCTTTAAGAAATTCTTCAAGCTCTGTCAAGTTGATTGTTGATCATTACTAGACATCCATTTTCAAGTCTTGCCATAGATTTTCAAGCAGATTTAAGTCAAAACTGTAACTCGGCCACTCAGGAACATTCACTGTCTTCTTGATAAGCAACTCCAGTGTAGATTTGGCCTTGTGTTTTTAGGTTATTGTCCTGCTGAAAGGTGAATTCATATCCCAGTGTCTAGTGGAAAGCAGACTGAACCAGGTTTTCCTCCAGGATTTTTGGCTGTGCTTAGCTCCGTTTCATTTCCTTTTATCCCCCAATAAACTCAGGTTAAAGACTCCAGCCACCCCAAAAAATTGTCAAAAACTCCAGCCACCCAAAATATTCCATGTAGATGACAGGTAGCCTAGCGGTTAAGCGTGTTGGGTCAGTAAGTAAAAGGTTGCTGGTTTGAATCCCCTAGGTGAAAAAAATCTACCGATGTGCCCTTGATCAATGCACTTAACCCTAATTGTCACTCTGGATAAGAGTATCTGAGTAAAACAACATGATGCAGCCACCACTATGCTTGAAAATATGGAGTGTGATACTCAGTTATGTTGGATTTGCCCCAAACACAACACTTTGTATTCAGGCTATAAAGTTACTTTCTTTGCCACAATTTTGATGCAGTTTTACCTTAATTCCTTGTAACAAACAGGATATATGTTTTGGAATATTTGTATTCTTTACAGGCTTCCTTCTTTTCACTCTGTCATTAGGTTGGTATTGTGGAGTAACTACAATGTTGTTGATCTATCCTCAGTTTCCTCCCATCACAGCCATTAAACTCTGTAACTGTTTTAAATTCACCATTGGCCTCATGGTGAAATCTTTGAGCAGTTTCCTTCCTCTCCTGCAACTGAGTTAGGAAGGACGCCTGTATCTTTGTAGTGACTGGGTGTATTGATACACCTGTATCTTTGTAGTGACTGGGTGTATTGATACACCTGTATCTTTGTAGTGACTGGGTGTATTGATACACCTGTATCTTTGTAGTGACTGGGTGTATTGATACACCTGTATCTTTGTAGTGACTGGGTGTATTGATACACCTGTATCTTTGTAGTGACTGGGTGTATTGATACACTGAGTTAGGAAGGACGTCTGTATCTTTGTAGTGACTGGGTGTATTGATACACTGAGTTAGGAAGGACGCCTGTATCTTTGTAGTGACTGGGTGTATTGATACACCTGTATCTTTGTAGTGACTGGGTGTATTGATACACTGAGTTAGGAAGGACGTCTGTATCTTTGTAGTGACTGGGTGTATTGATACACTGAGTTAGGAAGGACGCCTGTATCTTTGTAGTGACTGGGTGTATTGATACACTGAGTTAGGAAGGACGTCTGTATCTTTGTAGTGACTGGGTGTATTGATACACCTGTATCTTTGTAGTGACTGGGTGTATTGATACGTCTGTATCTTTGTAGTGACTGGGTGTATTGATACACCTGTATCTTTGTAGTGACTGGGTGTACTGATACGTCTGTATCTTTGTAGTGACTGGGTGTATTGATACACCTGTATCTTTGTAGTGACTGGGTGTATTGATACACTGAGTTAGGAAGGACGTCTGTATCTTTGTAGTGACTGGGTGTATTGATACACCTGTATCTTTGTAGTGACTGGGTGTATTGATACACCTGTATCTTTGTAGTGACTGGGTGTATTGATACACCTGCATCTTTGTAGTGACTGGGTGTATTGATACACTGAGTTAGGAAGGACGCCGGTATCTTTGTAGTGACTGGGTGTATTGATACACTGAGTTAGGAAGGACGTCTGTATCTTTGTAGTGACTGGGTGTATTGATACACCTGTATCTTTGTAGTGACTGGGTGTATTGATACACTGAGTTAGGAAGGACGTCTGTATCTTTGTAGTGACTGGGTGTATTGATACACCTGTATCTTTGTAGTGACTGGGTGTATTGATACACTGAGTTAGGAAGGACGTCTGTATCTTTGTAGTGACTGGGTGTATTGATACACTGAGTTAGGAAGGACGCCTGTATCTTTGTAGTGACTGGGTGTATTGATACACCTGTATCTTTGTAGTGACTGGGTGTATTGATACACTGAGTTAGGAAGGACGTCTGTATCCTTGTAGTGACTGGGTGTATTGATACACTAAGTTAGGAAGGACGCCTGTATCTTTGTAGTGACTGGGTGTATTGATACACTGAGTTAGGAAGGACGTCTGTATCTTTGTAGTGACTGGGTGTATTGATACACCTGTATCTTTGTAGTGACTGGGTGTATTGATACACTGAGTTAGGAAGGACGCCTGTATCTTTGTAGTGACTGGGTGTATTGATACACTGAGTTAGGAAGGACGTCTGTATCTTTGTAGTGACTGGGTGTATTGATACACCTGTATCTTTGTAGTGACTGGGTGTATTGATACACTGAGTTAGGAAGGACGTCTGTATCTTTGTAGTGACTGGGTGTATTGATACACCTGTATCTTTGTAGTGACTGGGTGTATTGATACACTGAGTTAGGAAGGACGTCTGTATCTTTGTAGTGACTGGGTGTATTGATACGTCTGTATCTTTGTAGTGACTGGGTGTATTGATACACCTGTATCTTTGTAGTGACTGGGTGTATTGATACACCTGCATCTTTGTAGTGACTGGGTGTATTGATACACTGAGTTAGGAAGGACGCCGGTATCTTTGTAGTGACTGGGTGTATTGATACACTGAGTTAGGAAGGACGTCTGTATCTTTGTAGTGACTGGGTGTATTGATACACCTGTATCTTTGTAGTGACTGGGTGTATTGATACACTGAGTTAGGAAGGACGTCTGTATCCTTGTAGTGACTGGGTGTATTGATACACTGAGTTAGGAAGGACGCCTGTATCTTTGTAGTGACTGGGTGTATTGATACACTGAGTTAGGAAGGACGTCTGTATCTTTGTAGTGACTGGGTGTATTGATACACCTGTATCTTTGTAGTGACTGGGTGTATTGATACACTGAGTTAGGAAGGACGCCTGTATCTTTGTAGTGACTGGGTGTATTGATACACTGAGTTAGGAAGGACGTCTGTATCTTTGTAGTGACTGGGTGTATTGATACACCTGTATCTTTGTAGTGACTGGGTGTATTGATACACTGAGTTAGGAAGGACGTCTGTATCTTTGTAGTGACTGGGTGTATTGATACACCTGTATCTTTGTAGTGACTGGGTGTATTGATACACTGAGTTAGGAAGGACGTCTGTATCTTTGTAGTGACTGGGTGTATTGATACGTCTGTATCTTTGTAGTGACTGGGTGTATTGATACACCTGTATCTTTGTAGTGACTGGGTGTATTGATACACCTGTATCTTTGTAGTGACTGGGTGTATTGATACACCTGTATCTTTGTAGTGACTGGGTGTATTGATACGTCTGTATCTTTCTAGTGACTGGGTGTATTGATACACCTGTATCTTTGTAGTGACTGGGTGTATTGATACACCTGTATCTTTGTAGTGACTGGGTGTATTGATACACCTGTATCTTTGTAGTGACTGGGTGTATTGATACACCTGTATCTTTGTAGTGACTGGGTGTATTGATACACCTGTATCTTTCTAGTGACTGGGTGTATTGATACACCTGTATCTTTGTAGTGACTGGGTGTATTGATACACCTGTATCTTTGTAGTGACTGGGTGTATTGATACACTGAGTTAGGAAGGACGTCTGTATCTTTGTACTGACTGGGTGTATTGATACACCTGTATCTTTATAGTGACTGGGTGTATTGATACACTGAGTTAGGAAGGACGTCTGTATCTTTGTAGTGACTGGGTGTATTGATACACCTGTATCTTTGTAGTGACTGGGTGTATTGATACACTGAGTTAGGAAGGACGTCTGTATCCTTGTAGTGACTGGGTGTATTGATACACTGAGTTAGGAAGGACGCCTGTATCTTTGTAGTGACTGGGTGTATTGATACACTGAGTTAGGAAGGACGTCTGTATCTTTGTAGTGACTGGGTGTATTGATACACCTGTATCTTTGTAGTGACTGGGTGTATTGATACACTGAGTTAGGAAGGACGTCTGTATCTTTGTAGTGACTGGGTGTATTGATACGTCTGTATCTTTGTAGTGACTGGGTGTATTGATACACCTGTATCTTTGTAGTGACTGGGTGTATTGATACACCTGTATCTTTGTAGTGACTGGGTGTATTGATACGTCTGTATCTTTCTAGTGACTGGGTGTATTGATACACCTGTATCTTTGTAGTGACTGGGTGTATTGATACACCTGTATCTTTGTAGTGACTGGGTGTATTGATACACCTGTATCTTTGTAGTGACTGGGTGTATTGATACACCTGTATCTTTGTAGTGACTGGGTGTATTGATACACCTGTATCTTTCTAGTGACTGGGTGTATTGATACACCTGTATCTTTGTAGTGACTGGGTGTATTGATACACCTGTATCTTTGTAGTGACTGGGTGTATTGATACACCTGTATCTTTGTAGTGACTGGGTGTATTGATACACCTGCATCTTTGTAGTGACTGGGTGTATTGATACACCTGTATCTTTGTAGTGAATGGGTGTATTGATACACCTGTATCTTTGTAGTGACTGGGTGTATTGATACACCTGTATCTTTGTAGTGACTGGGTGTATTGATACACCTGTATCTTTGTAGTGACTGGGTGTATTGATACACCTGCATCTTTGTAGTGACTGGGTGTATTGATACGTCTGTATCTTTCTAGTGACTGGGTGTATTGATACACCTGTATCTTTGTAGTGACTGGGTGTATTGATACACCTGTATCTTTGTAGTGACTGGGTGTATTGATACACCTGTATCTTTGTAGTGACTGGGTGTATTGATACACCTGTATCTTTGTAGTGACTGGGTGTATTGATACACCTGTATCTTTCTAGTGACTGGGTGTATTGATACACCTGTATCTTTGTAGTGACTGGGTGTATTGATACACCTGTATCTTTGTAGTGACTGGGTGTATTGATACACCTGTATCTTTGTAGTGACTGGGTGTATTGATACACCTGCATCTTTGTAGTGACTGGGTGTATTGATACACCTGTATCTTTGTAGTGACTGGGTGTATTGATACACCTGTATCTTTGTAGTGACTGGGTGTATTGATACACCTGTATCTTTGTAGTGACTGGGTGTATTGATACACCATCCAAAGTGTAAATTATTTCACAAAACTTAAAGGGATATTTCACTTTTTTTTAAATATATATATATATATATATATCTTTTTTTACCCCATCTACCAATAGGTGCCCTTCTTATTTAGGCATTGGGAATCCTCCCTGGTCTTTGTGGTTGAATCTGAGTTTTAAATTCACTGTTTCCACTGAGGGACCTGTATGTATGGGCTACAGAGATGAGGTAGTCATTGTTAAGTCATGTTAAATGTAGTCAGGTGGTAAAAGCACATATCTCCAACACCAGACACGGTGTCAACACCATCATTAAGGTTTCTGAAGACACGGTGTCAACACCATCATTAAGGTTTCTGAAGACACGGTGGTGTCAACACCATCATTAAGGTTTCTGAAGACACGGTGTCAACACCATCATTAAGGTTTCTGAAGACACGGTGTCAACACCATCATTAAGGTTTCTGATGACACGGTGGTGTCAACACCATCATTAAGGTTTCTGAAGACACGGTGTCAACACCATCATTAAGGTTTCTGAAGACACGGTGTCAACACCATCATTAAGGTTTCTGAAGACACGGTGTCAACACCATCATTAAGGTTTCTGAAGACACGGTGTCAACACCATCATTAAGGTTTCTGAAGACACGGTGGTGTCAACACCATCATTAAGGTTTCTGAAGACACGGTGTCAACACCATCATTGAGGTTTCTGATGACACGGTGTCAACACCATCATTAAGGTTTCTGAAGACACGGTGTCAACACCATCATTAAGGTTTCTGAAGACACGGTGTCAACACCATCATTAAGGTTTCTGAAGACACGGTGTCAACACCATCATTAAGGTTTCTGAAGACACGGTGTCAACACCATCATTAAGGTTTCTGAAGACACGGTGTCAACACCATCATTAAGGTTTCTGAAGACACGGTGTCAACACCATCATTAAGGTTTCTGAAGACACGGTGTCAACACCATCATTAAGGTTTCTGAAGACACGGTGTCAACACCATCATTAAGGTTTCTGATGACACGGTGTCAACACCATCATTAAGGTTTCTGAAGACACGGTGTCAACACCATCATTAAGGTTTCTGAAGACACGGTGTCAACACCATCATTAAGGTTTCTGAAGACACGGTGTCAACACCATCATTAAGGTTTCTGAAGACACGGTGTCAACACCATCATTAAGGTTTCTGAAGACACGGTGTCAACACCATCATTAAGGTTTCTGAAGACACGGTGTCAACACCATCATTAAGGTTTCTGAAGACACGGTGTCAACACCATCATTAAGGTTTCTGAAGACACGGTGGTGTCAACACCATCATTAAGGTTTCTGAAGACACGGTGGTGTCAACACCATCATTAAGGTTTCTGATGACACGGTGTCAACACCATCATTAAGGTTTCTGAAGACACGGTGTCAACACCATCATTAAGGTTTCTGAAGACACGGTGGTGTCAACACCATCATTAAGGTTTCTGAAGACACGGTGTCAACACCATCATTAAGGTTTCTGAAGACACGGTGTCAACACCATCATTAAGGTTTCTGAAGACACGGTGTCAACACCATCATTAAGGTTTCTGAAGACACGGTGTCAACACCATCATTAAGGTTTCTGAAGACACGGTGTCAACACCATCATTAAGGTTTCTGATGACACGGTGTCAACACCATCATTAAGGTTTCTGATGACATGGTGTCAACACCATCATTAAGGTTTCTGAAGACACGGTGTCAACACCATCATTAAGGTTTCTGAAGACACGGTGTCAACACCATCATTAAGGTTTCTGAAGACACGGTGTCAACACCATCATTAAGGTTTCTGATGACACGGTGTCAACACCATCATTAAGGTTTCTGAAGACACGGTGTCAACACCATCATTAAGGTTTCTGAAGACACGGTGTCAACACCATCATTAAGGTTTCTGAAGACACGGTGTCAACACCATCATTAAGGTTTCTGAAGACACGGTGTCAACACCATCATTAAGGTTTCTGAAGACACGGTGTCAACACCATCATTAAGGTTTCTGAAGACACGGTGTCAACACCATCATTAAGGTTTCTGAAGACACGGTGTCAACACCATCATTAAGGTTTCTGAAGACACGGTGTCAACACCATCATTAAGGTTTCTGATGACACGGTGGTGTCAACACCATCATTAAGGTTTCTGATGACACGGTGGTGTCAACACCATCATTAAGGTTTCTGAAGACACGGTGGTGTCAACACCATCATTAAGGTTTCTGAAGACACGGTGTCAACACCATCATTAAGGTTTCTGAAGACACGGTGTCAACACCATCATTAAGATTTCTGATGACACGGTGGTGTCAACACCATCATTAAGGTTTCTGAAGACACGGTGTCAACACCATCATTAAGGTTTCTGAAGACACGGTGTCAACACCATCATTAAGGTTTCTGAAGACACGGTGTCAACACCATCATTAAGGTTTCTGAAGACACGGTGTCAACACCATCATTAAGGTTTCTGATGACACGGTGTCAACACCATCATTAAGGTTTCTGAAGACACGGTGTCAACACCATCATTAAGGTTTCTGAAGACACGGTGTCAACACCATCATTAAGGTTTCTGATGACACGGTGTCAACACCATCATTAAGGTTTCTGAAGACACGGTGTCAACACCATCATTAAGGTTTCTGATGACACGGTGTCAACACCATCATTAAGGTTTCTGAAGACACGGTGTCAACACCATCATTAAGGTTTCTGAAGACACGGTGTCAACACCATCATTAAGGTTTCTGAAGACACGGTGGTGTCAACACCATCATTAAGGTTTCTGAAGACACGGTGTCAACACCATCATTAAGGTTTCTGAAGACACGGTGTCAACACCATCATTAAGGTTTCTGAAGACACGGTGTCAACACCATCATTAAGGTTTCTGAAGACACGGTGTCAACACCATCATTAAGGTTTCTGAAGACACGGTGTCAACACCATCATTAAGGTTTCTGAAGACACGGTGTCAACACCATCATTAAGGTTTCTGAAGACACGGTGTCAACACCATCATTAAGGTTTCTGAAGACACGGTGTCAACACCATCATTAAGGTTTCTGAAGACACGGTGTCAACACCATCATTAAGGTTTCTGATGACACGGTGGTGTCAACACCATCATTAAGGTTTCTGAAGACACGGTGTCAACACCATCATTAAGGTTTCTGAAGACACGGTGTCAACACCATCATTAAGGTTTCTGAAGACACGGTGTCAACACCATCATTAAGGTTTCTGAAGACACGGTGTCAACACCATCATTAAGGTTTCTGAAGACACGGTGTCAACACCATCATTAAGGTTTCTGAAGACACGGTGTCAACACCATCATTAAGGTTTCTGAAGACACGGTGTCAACACCATCATTAAGGTTTCTGAAGACACGGTGGTGTCAACACCATCATTAAGGTTTCTGAAGACACGGTGTCAACACCATCATTAAGGTTTCTGAAGACACGGTGTCAACACCATCATTAAGGTTTCTGAAGACACGGTGTCAACACCATCATTAAGGTTTCTGAAGACACGGTGGTGTCAACACCATCATTAAGGTTTCTGAAGACACGGTGGTGTCAACACCATCATTAAGGTTTCTGAAGACACGGTGTCAACACCATCATTAAGGTTTCTGAAGACACGGTGTCAACACCATCATTAAGGTTTCTGAAGACACGGTGTCAACACCATCATTAAGGTTTCTGAAGACACGGTGTCAACACCATCATTAAGGTTTCTGATGACATGGTGTCAACACCATCATTAAGGTTTCTGATGACACGGTGGTGTCAACACCATCATTAAGGTTTCTGAAGACACGGTGGTGTCAACACCATCATTAAGGTTTCTGAAGACACGGTGTCAACACCATCATTAAGGTTTCTGAAGACACGGTGTCAACACCATCATTATGTTTTCTGATCACTGACAGCGATGTGTATCGAGTGTATGGAGGAGGTCAATTACCTGGCAGTGTGGTAACAGGACAACAACATCTCCCTCAACGTCAGAAACGAGAAAGGAGGTGATCGTGGACTACAGGAAACGGAGGGCCGAGCCCCACATCCACATCGATGGGGCTGACAGTGAAGAGGGTAGAGAGCTTCAAGTTCATCGGTGTCCACAATCACCAACAAATGATCATGGTCCACACACATCAACACAGTCATGAAGAGAGCACGACAACGCCTCTTCCCCCACAGGAGGCTGAAAAGATTTGCCATGGGTCCTCAGATCCTCAAACAGTTCTACAGCTGCACCATCGAGAGCATCTTGATTGGCTGCATCACCGCCTGGTATGGCAACTGCTCAGCCTCCGACCGCAAGGCATTACAGGGGGTACTGCCAAGTACATCACTGGGGCCAAGCTTCCTGCCATACAGGACTTCTATACAGGACTTCTATACCAGGCGGTGTCAGAGGAAGGCCCGAAAAATGGTCGAAGACTCCAGCCACCCAAGTCATAGACTGTTCTCACTGATACCGCACGGCAAGTAGTACCGATGGAACCAGCAGGACCCTGAACAGCTTCCACCACCAAGCCATAAGGCTCACTGACTGCTAAATAGTTAATTAAATAGTTAACCAATAGCTACCCGGACTATCTGCATCGACACTTTTGGCACATACTCTTTTCACTCATCACATACCCTGCTGCTACTGTCTATTATCTATCCTTTACCCCTACCTACAGTATACTGCTGTTACTGTCTATTATCTATCCTTTACCCCTACCTACAGTATACTGCTGTTACTGTCTATTATCTATCCTTTATCCCTACCTACAGTATACTGCTGTTACTGTCTATTATCTATCCTTTACCCCTACCTACAGTATACTGCTGTTACTGTCTATTATCTATCCTTTACCCCTACCTACAGTATACTGCTGTTACTGTCTATTATCTATCCTTTACCCCTACCTACAGTATACTGCTGTTACTGTCTATTATCTATCCTTTACCCCTACCTACAGTATACTGCTGTTACTGTCTATTATCTATCCTTTACCCCTACCTACAGTATACTGCTGCTACTGTCTATTATCTATCCTTTACCCCAACCTACAGTATACTGCTGTTACTGTCTATTATCTATCCTTTATCCCTACCTACAGTATACTGCTGTTACTGTCTATTATCTATCCTTTACCCCTACCTACAGTATACTGTTGTTACTGTCTACTATCTATCCTTTACCCCAACCTACAGTATACTGCTGTTACTGTCTATTATCTATCCTTTATCCCTACCTACAGTATACTGCTGTTACTGTCTATTATCTATCCTTTACCCCTACCTACAGTATACTGTTGTTACTGTCTACTATCTATCCTTTACCCCTACCTACAGTATACTGCTGTTACTGTCTATTATCTATCCTTTATCCCTACCTACAGTATACTGCTGTTACTGTCTAGTATCTATCCTTTACCCCTACCTACAGTATACTGCTGTTACTGTCTACTATCTATCCTTTACCCCTACCTACAGTATACTGCTGCTACTGTCTATTATCTATCTTTTTATTATAAAGAAGAATAGAACATTGTTTCTAAACACTTCTACAATAATGTTACCGTGATTACGGATAACCCTGAAGGAATCGTGAATGAGTGAAAAAGTTACAGAGGGTCAAATGTCAGACATGCTAACCTCTCACCATTACCAAAAGCAGGGGAGATTAGCATGTATTGGGGAATGACTTTTGACCGTCTGTAACTTTCTTACTCAACCCCTGATCAATGTCTTGTTTATAACACACTAAAATGCCAGGCCAAACTCCACAGTGTGTTTTATATAGAAAACACTAAAAGAGAAAACTAGCTGGGATCACGAACGTGGAGCCCTGACACACACACACACACACACACACACACACACACACACACTATGGGGAGAGGTTGGGTCGTACCCAGAGTCCTGCAGAGATATCGTATAAATGCCAATCGTTAGCTGGCTCTTTTATAGTTTATGGGTTTTCTCTAACCAAAACCAAAACCGTCTCTTTCTTGTTAATTATTTTCACATATAGCATAAATCACTATTGTATATTATATATCACTAATGTATAGCATAAATCACTATTGTACAGTCGTGGCCAAAAGTTTTGAGAATGACACAAATATTAATTTCCACAACATTTGCTGTTTCAGTGTCTTTAGATATTTTTGTCAGATGTTACTATGGAATACTGAAGTATAATTACAAGCATTTCATGTGTCAAAGGCTTTTATTGACAATTACATTTAGTTGATGCAAAGAGTCAATATTTGCAGTGTTGACTCTTCTTTTTCAAAACCTCTGCAATCCGCCCTGGCATACTGTCAATTAACTTCTGGGCCACATCCTGACTGATGGCAGCCCATTCTTGCATAATCAATGCTTGGAGTTTGTCAGAATTTGTGGGTTTTTGTTTGTCCACCCGCCTCTTGAGGATTGACCACAAGTTCTCAATGGGATTAAGGTCTGGGGAGTTTCCTGGCCATGGACCCAAAATATCGATGTTTTGTTCTGAGCCACTTAGTTATCACTTTTGACTTATGGCAAGGTGCTCCATCGTGCTGGAAAAGGCATTGTTCATCACCTTATCTTCTCCGGACAAGCTTTTTTCCAGATGACCCAAACAATCGGAAAGGGGATTCATCAGAAAAAATGACTACCCCAGTCCTCAGCAGTCCAATCCCTGTACCATTTGCAGAATATCAGTCTGTCCCTGGTGTTTTTCCTGGAGAGAAGTGGCTTCTTTGCTGCCCTTCTTGACACCAGGCCATCCTCCAAAAGTCTTCGCCTCACTGTGCGTGCAGATGCACTCACACCTGCCTGCTGCCATTCCTGAGTCAGCTCTGTACTGGTGGTGCCCTGATCCCACAGCTGAATCAACTTTAGGAGACGGTCCTGGTGCTTGCTGGACTTTCTTGGGCGCCCTGAGGCCTTCTTCACAACAATCGAACCGTTCTCCTTTAGGTTCTTGATGATCCGATAAATGGTTGATTTAGGTGCAATCTTACTGGCAGCAATATCCTTGCCAGTGAAGCCCTTTTTTGTGCAAAGCAATGAAGATGGCACGTGTTTCCTTGCATGTAACCATGGTTGACAGAGGAAGAACAATGATTCCAAGCACCACCCTCCTTTTGAAGCTTCCAGTATGTTACAGTGCCTTGCGAAAGTATTCGGCCCCCTTGAACTTTGCGACCCTTTGCCACATTTCAGGCTTCAAACATAAAGATATAAAACTGTATTTTTTTGTGAAGAATCAACAACAAGTGGGACACAATCATGAAGTGGAACAACATTTATTGGATATTTCAAACTTTTTTAACAAATCAAAAACTGAAAAATTGGGCGTGCAAAATTATTCAGCCCCCTTAAGTTAATACTTTGTAGCGCCACCTTTTGCTGCGATTACAGCTGTAAGTCGCTTGGGGTATGTCTCTATCAGTTTTGCACATCCAGAGACTGACATTTTTTCCCATTCCTCCTTGCAAAACAGTTCGAGCTCAGTGAGGTTGGATGGAGAGCATTTGTGAACAGCAGTTTTCAGTTCTTTCCACAGATTCTCGATTGGATTCAGGTCTGGACTTTGACTTGGCCATTCTTACACCTGGATATGTTTATTTTTGAACCATTCCATTGTAGATTTTGCTTTATGTTTTGGATCATTGTCTTGTTGGAAGACACATCTCCGTCCCAGTCTCAGGTCTTTTGCAGACTCCATTAGGTTTTCTTCCAGAATGGTCCTGTATTTGGCTCCATCCATCTTCCCATCAATTTTAACCATCTTCCCTGTCCCTGCTGAAGAAAAGCAGGCCCAAACCATGATGCTGCCACCACCATGTTTGACAGTGGGGATGGTGTGTTCAGCTGTGTTGCTTTTATGCCAAACATAACGTTTTGCATTGTTGCCAAAAAGTTCAATTTTGGTTTCATCTGACCAGAGCACCTTCTTCCACACGTTTGGTGTGTCTCCCAGGTGGCTTGTGGCAAACTTTAAACGACACTTTTTATGGATATCTTTAAGAAACGGCTTTCTTCTTGCCACTCTTACATAAAGGCCAGATTTGTGCAATTTACGACTGATTGTTGTCCTATGGACAGAGTCTCCCACCTCAGCTGTAGATCTCTGCAGTTCATCCAGAGTGGTCATGGGCCTCTTGGCTGCATCTCTGATCAGTCTTCTCCTTGTATGAGCTGAAAGTTTAGAGGGACGGCCAGGTCTTGGTAGATTTGCAGTGGTCTGATACTCCTTCCATTTCAATATTATCGCTTGCACAGTGCTCCTTGGGATGTTTAAAGCTTGGGAAATCTTTTTGTATCCAAATCCGGCTTTAAACTTCTTCACAACAGTATCTCGGACCTGCCTGGTGTGTTCCTTGTTCTTCATGATGCTCTCTGCGCTTTTAACGGACCTCTGAGACTATCACAGTGCAGGTGCATTTATACGGAGACTTGATTACACACAGGTGGATTGTATTTATCATCATTAGTCATTTAGGTCAACATTGGATAATTCAGAGATCCTCACTGAACTTCTGGAGAGAGTTTGCTGCACTGAAAGTAAAGGGGCTGAATAATTTTGCACGCCCAATTTTTCAGTTTTTGATTTGTTAAAAAAGTTTGAAATATCCAATAAATGTCGTTCCACTTCATGATTGTGTCCCACTTGTTGTTGATTCTTCACAAAAAAATACAGTTTTATATCTTTATGTTTGAAGCCTGAAATGTGGCAAAAGGTCGCAAAGTTCAAGGGGGCCGAATACTTTCGCAAGGCACTGTATTTGAATTTAATCAGCATGACAGAGTGATCTCCAGCGTTGTCCTCATCAACACTCACACCTATGTTAACGAGATAATCACTGACATGATGTCAGCTTGTCCTTTTGTGGCAGGGCTGAAATGCAGTGGAAATATTTTTGGGGATTCAGTTAATTTGCATGGCAAAGAGGGACTTTGCAATTAATTGCAATTCATCTGATCACTCTTCATAACATTCTGGAGTATAAGCAAATTTCCATCATACGAACTGAGGCAGCAGACTGTGTGAAAATTAATATTTGTGTCATTCTCAAAACTTTTGGCCACGACTGTATGTTATATATTACCAACGTACAGCATATACGCTAAGACGTACACATGAGAATTCAGAAAGTGGTTTCCTCAAAAGTTTATGGTGCCTGTCAAATATGATTATCATCAATCAAACTACCAAATGGAATGGAACTGTAGAGAGAGAGATGGAAGGTCTAAATTATAACTTCTCTTTTCTTGTCTCTTTTAGTAATTGCAATTGACTGAGAGTACAGTGACATACGTGTATCCTGAGGCGGCAGGGTAGCCTAGTGGTTAGAGTGTAGAGGTGGTAGGGTAGCCTAGTGGTTAGAGTGTAGAGGCGGCAGGGTAGCCTAGTGGTTAGAGTGTAGAGGTGGTAGAGTAGCCTAGTGGTTAGAGTGTAGAGGCGGCAGGGTAGCCTAGAGTGTTGGACTAGTAACCGAAAGGTTGCAAGTTCAAATCCCCGAGCTGACAAGGTACAAATTTGTCGTTCTGCCCCTGAACAGGCACTGTTCCGTCATTGAAAATAAGAATTTGTTCTTAACTGACTTGCCTAGTTAAATAAAGGCAAAATAAAATAGAGAGAGATCACTGATTTGGTCTAAGGCACTGCAAGAGGCGTCATTACAGTTCGAATCCAGGCTGTATTTGGAGTCCCATAGGGCGGAGTCCCATAGGGCGGAGTCCCATTTGGCCGGTTAAATAAAGTGAGTTTAATCTACACCCCTGTTTATTCCATGTTGCTGTACCCTCTACTTCCAGCAGAGGGAAGCAAACTCATGTCTATGAGAGAATAAGAGAGAAAGTCCCTGCTGGATGGCATCTAGGCATCTACACACAGCCCCAGAAAGGGTCAGACAGCGGGCTCAGAAAGACACAAGTAATGTACATGAACAAAAAGTGTATGATGTTTGACAGAGAGGGAGAGAGAGAGAGGTAAGAGAAAAGTGGAGAGAGAGAGATCTGAGAGACAAGGCAAGAAGGGCATTCTATGCCATCAAAAGGAACATAAATTTCAACATAACAATTAGGATTTGGCTAAAAATACTTGAATCAGTCATAGAGCTCATTGCCCTTTATGGTTGTGAGGTCTGGGGTCCGCTCACCAACCAAGACTTCACAAAATAGGACAAACACCAAATGGACTGCACGCAGAATTCTGCAAAAATATCCTCCGTGTACAACGTAGAACACCAAATAATGCATGCAGAGCAGAATTAGGCCGATACCCACTAATTATCAAAATCCAGAAATGAGCAGTTAAATTCTATAACCACCTAAAAGGAAGCGATTCCCAAACCTTCCATAACAAAGCCATCACCTACAGAGAGATGGTCCTGGGGCTCTGTTCACAAACACAAACACACCCTACAGAGCCCCAGGACAGCAGCACAATTAGACCCAACCAGATCATGAGAAAAACATAGATAATTACTTGACACATTGGAAAGAATTAACAAAAAAACAGAGCAAACTAGAATGCTATTTGGCCCTAAACAGAGACTACACAGCGGCAGAATACCTGACCACTGTGACTGACCCAAAATTAAGGAAAGCTTTGACTATGTACAGACTCAGTGAGCATAGCCTTGCTATTGAGAAAGGCCGCCATAGGCAGACATGGCTCTCAAGAGAAGACAGGCTATGTGCTCACTGCCCACAAAATGAGGTGGAAACTGAGCTGCACTTCTTAACCTCCTGTCCAACGTATGACCATATTAGAGAGACATATTTCCCTCAGATTACACAGATCCACAAAGAATTCGAAAACAAATTCAATTTTGATAAACTCCCATATCTACTGGGTGAAATGCCACAGTGTACCATCACAGCAGCAAGATTTGTGACCTGTTGCCACAAGAAAAGGGCAACCAGTGAAAAACAAACACCATTGTAAATACAACCCATATTTATGCTTATTTATTTTATATTGTGTCCTTTAACCATTTGTACATTGTTACAACACTCTATAGATACATATAATATGACATTTGGATTGTCTTTATTGTTTTGAAACTTCTGTATGTGTAATGTTTACTGTTAATTTGTATTGTTTATTTCACTTTATATATTCACTTTATATATTATCTACCTCACTTGCTTTGGCAATGTTAACACATGTTTCCCATGCTAATAAAGCCCCTTGAATTGAATTGAATTGAATTGAGAGAGAGAGTGTGAGAGAGAGAGGTAAGAGGAGAGAGGTAAGAGGAGAGAGAGAGTATGTATATATATATATATATATTTCTATGAAGGGAAGTAATGATGTCTGGCCTGAAGCCGACATGTCTCTGCTGTTGGTTTATCCACAGATATGACAGCTCCAAATGCCACTAATGATTCCCAAACCCTAATAAACAGCCTATGCTGTCAGTGATTGAGTCAGTTATTACACACAGAGCCCTTTCAATACAGTGTTATGATACCTCTGGAGTAATATTTTGCAATGATCTGATCAGTCATTTAAAAGCTAAAACATCTTCAACCATAATACCTTGGACAATTTTTGTTGCAAACAGTTCCCGAAAACACAAACTGGGAATAAAAAATAAATATATATATATAAATACATGTTTTTTCCTCTAGCGCGTTGAAATTAGAGCAAATTCCACAGCACAACTGTTGTGCGGTGAAAAACTGTTTTTTTGACCCTCGACGCTTTCCATCGGAGGGCTGGTCCCAAAACAAACTCAGCTGTCACAGAGTTGAATGACAAAACGAAAGTTCTCCACTTCACTGCAGTGATTATATAAGCTAACATGCTAGCTAGCTTTGTTTATACAAACATGACAGTGACAGCCATAGTTTTGTATAATTAAAGAAAGAATACGGCTGTAAATCCCATGGGTAATGGAGAACTACTTTCAAAAACTTCGTAAGTAACTTCATTTTTTTGTTGTCGATTCACTAGTTAGCTAGGCTTAGCTAACGGGAGTTAGCTAGAGAGTAGTGTGCTTCTGGATGGGACAGCTAACGTTAGTGTAACAGTATCGACTTTACGTCCGTCCCCTCGCCCCGACCCTGGCTCGAACCAGGGACCCTCTGCACACATCAACAACTGACACCCACGAAGCATCGTTACCCATCGCTCCACAAAAGCCGCGGCCCTTGCAGGTCTCAGAGCGAGTGACGTGACCCATTGAAACGCCACTAGCGCGCACCACCGCAAACTAGCTAGCCATTTCACATCTGCTACATTAGCAAGCTACATGTCGTGCTTTTGTTAAATGTAATAGCAAACCATGTATTTTTTGTTATCGAGTAGGTATAACGTTACTACTGTAACTGTATCCTATACCGTTAAATGCATATTTGCTTTTGCATCATAGCTAGTTGTACTTTATACTGCAAATCTGAGTTATATGAAATATACCTGGGGAACAAAGACGTGAACCTGATCATTGCAAAAACAATTTCTTCCTCCTAGATTGGATATTGACAGTAATTTACAATAGATGCCTTAAAATGGAGACGCCCCAGTGATGATGGAGGACCAGAAGAGGTACTGTAACCTCACACACACACACACACTCACACACTCACACACCACACACACACACACACTCACACACACCACACACACTCACACCCACACACACACTCACACACTCACACACTCACACACTCAAACACCACACACTCAAACACCACACACTCACACACCACACACACACTCACACACCACACACTCACACACACCACACTCACACTCACACCCACCCACACACACACACCACACTCACACACACCACACACACACACACACACACACACACACACACCACACACTCACACTCCACACTCACACTCACACCACACTCTATGGTGCGGTTACAAGGCCAAGGGTCTGTCTCTGGTTCTGCGACTGTAGTGACAGAGTTGTCTGTCTGTCTGTCTGTCTGTCTGTCTGTCTGTCTGTCTGTCTGTCCCTCCCCTTCAGCCCCGTGAAGGAGGAGAGCTCCAGAGAACGAGGCCTGCTCCACTTATGGAGAGGCTACAGCAGTAGTGTTACCCCCGAACGGGTGCTTCTGTCCCGGCCAGTCCTCCAGGCTGCCCTCGGCATCAGCCATGGTATCCTCCTGGCCGAAGGTGAGACTTCTCTTTGGATTCTAATAAGATAAACAGCTCTTTCTACGACCTTTTAAATGCATAATGCTTTTTTTTTTTATAATGAGTTATAACGATGACTAAGCCTCCAATACGTAGCGTATAGATTTGAATATTGAGTCAGATTTCCACTGTATTTAATCCGTTACACATAGAAAATATACTTGAAAAGGTGTAATTTATACCGTTTGGGATAACCTGATGAAGATTACTGTATACCTGCTCTCTTCACCATCCTATCTATCTCCAGGTGGGCTGGTGTACAGCTTCGGGGACCTGACATGGCGCCAGGGCCTGAGGATTCCTCCTACTTACCCTCTCCTTGAGTCTGTCCTCTCTGGTCAATGTGTTGTGTCTGTAGCTGCAGGCTCCTTCCACTGTGGCGCCGTCACACGGGAAGGGGCTGTGTACATGTGGGGAGAGAACTCCTCGGGGCAGTGTGGTCTGTCAGAGAGAGGCCTGGTCCCAGATCCTAGCCTCGTCAGTATGGTGGACTCTGAGGCTGTCCCTCCACAGGTGATGTATCTGTTTTGTCTTATTTTCATTACGAAACACCAAAATTATAGAAAACATTTTAGACATCTTTGAAAACAACAGATAGAACAATGACAATAGCTGAGTTTCCATCCAATTGGGGACCGATTTTCACACAAATATTTAAAAAATCTGCATATAAATAATATGCGCATATTCCCACCAGTAATGTGTTTCCATATTTTTTTTAAATTAACCTTTATTTATCTAGGCAGGTCAGTTAAGAACAAATTATTACTTACAATGACAGCCTAGGAACAGTGGGTTAACTGCCTGTTCAGGGGGCAGAACAACAGATTTGTACCTTGTCAGCTCGGGGATTCGATCCAACAACCTTTCGGTTACTGGCCCAACGCTCTAACCACTAGGCTTCCTGCCGCATAAAAGTGTTTCCTTTGCCATTTCTCACATAGTACATTTTCCACAAGAAGATCCTTATTTAGCGTATTTTGTTTTGTTGACATTTGTAAGTTTAACGACAAATTAGCGGTTTCCATCAGGCCTGTCGTAAAATGTTTATCCGACATGTACTCGCATAAAAAGGCTGGCTGGAAACCTGGTTAAAGTTCTGTCTGTAAATTATGTATTCTTCTGTCTAAATTTTACCTTTATTTAACTAGGCAAGTCAGTTAAGAACAAATTCTTATTTTCAATAACGGCCTAGGAACAGTGGGTTAACTGCCTTGTTCAGGGGCAGAACGACAGATTTGTACCTTGTCAGCTCGGGGATTCGATCTAGCAATAACCTTTCAGTTATTGGCCGAAAGCTCTAACCACTAGGCTACCTGCCGCCCATCCCGGTATTATGTCGGTCTATTCTGGTGAAGCAATAAGGCATGATAACGCGGGGATTGTCGCGTGAATAACTTCGGACAAAGTGCTGTTGTTAGGCCTGAGGCGAAGCCAAGGGCCGGAGGAGTTATTCACGATAATTCCCGGGTTTAAGTGCCTTATTGCTTTTATAAAACGGTTGGTAACATATTAAAAGAAGATTAACAACATGTTTTCATTAAAATGTATTTTAATAAGTACATTTGTTTTATTTAACCACCATACAAAATAGTTTGGCCAAATGGGCTGGTCGTTCATTCTGAGATTCTGAAGTTGCTAGCCAAATGGGCTAGTCGTTCATTCTGAGATTCTGAAGTTGCCAGCCAAATGGGCTGGTCGGTCATTCTGAGATTCTGTAGTTGCTAGCCAAATGGGCTGGTCGTTCATTCTTAGATTCTGTAGTTGCTAGCCAAATGGGCTGGTCGTTCATTCTGAGATTCTGAAGTTGCTAGCCAAATGGGCTAGTCGTTCATTCTGAGATTCTGTATTTGCTAGCCAAATGGGCTGGTCGTTCATTCTGAGATTCTGAAGTTGCTAGCCAAATGGGCTGGTCGTTCATTCTGAGATTCTGTAGTTGCTAGCCAAATGGGCTGGTCGTTCATTCTGAGATTCTGTAGTTGTTTGCCAAATGGTTGCTATGCTAAACAAAACAGTGGCATGTAGCTATGCAGGCTAGCTACTTCTCCTTTGCTAGCTAGCCCTACTAAAGCTAATACACAATCACGTCAAGCAGCTGAAAGGACAGCAAACAAAGTGCACTTTAGTTTGTTTTAATTTCGCTGGATATATCCATTATAATGATCCTGATAAATGAATTGGCCTGGATCAGAGAAGCAGTCTGTCTTGTCACATTCATATGCATGGGACAGTGCAGATCACCAAACAAACTGCAATATTGTTCCACTGGTCGGAGAGGCAGACAGCAAGGTTTATAGAAACCCCAACTGTTCCAAACCAAATTCCTGCCTAATTCCAAATTCCAAGGGAGATTATAAATTGACTGGCTGGGCTGTGGGATTGTGGTGCTATATATCCCTGCTATGAACCAATCAGCATCCAGAATCCAAACAACCCATTTTTATATTTATTGTTAGACGATGACACCACCACTTCACCAGGTCAAATCCCCTGTACATGTAAACAGACTTGGTAATTGTGATTCTGTCCCTCCCAACAGATCATCAGGATCCTGGAGGTAACCTGTGGGGAGCAGCACACTCTGGCTCTGTCTGCCCAGCATGAGGTGTGGGCCTGGGGCAGCGGCTGCCAGCTGGGTCTGGTCACCAGTGTGTTCCCTGTGTGGAGACCCCAGAAAGTGGAGCACCTGGCTGGGAGGCACGTAGTTCAGGTGAGTGAGTGCTTCTCATTAGACATACATCTAGAGTTACCTCAGTCATTTCAACAATACATCTGTCAGTTCAACAATACATCTCAGTCATTTCAACAATACATCTGTCAGTTCAACAATACATCTCAGTCATTTCAACAATACATCTGTCAGTTCAACAATACACCTCAGTCAGTTCAACAATACACCTCAGTCATTTCAACAATACACCTCAGTCAGTTCAACAATACACCTCAGTCATTTCAACAATACATCTGTCAGTTCAACAATACATCTCAGTCATTTCAACAATACATCTGTCAGTTCAACAATACATCTCAGTCATTTCAACAATACATCTGTCAGTTCAACAATACATCTCAGTCATTTCAACAATACATCTGTCAGTTCAACAATACACCTCAGTCAGTTCAACAATACACCTCAGTCATTTCAACAATACACCTCAGTCAGTTCAACAATACACCTCAGTCATTTCAACAATACACCTCAGTCAGTTCAACAATACATCTCAGTCAGTTCAACAATACATCTCAGTCAGTTCAACAATACACCTCAGTCATTTCAACAATACATCTCAGTCATTTCAACAATACATCTGTCATTTCAACAATACACCTCTGTCAGTTCAACAATACACCTCTGTCAGTTCAACAATACATCTCAGTCAGTTCAACAATACATCTCAGTCAGTTCAACAATACACCTCAGTCATTTCAACAATACACCTCAGTCAGTTCAACAATACACCTCAGTCATTTCAACAATACATCAGTCAGTTCAACAATACATCTCAGTCAGTTCAACAATACACATCAGTCAGTTCAACAATACACCTCAGTCAGTTCAACAATACACCTCAGTCAGTTCAACAATACACCTCAGTCAGTTCAACAATACACCTCAGTCATTTCAACAATACACCTCAGTCAGTTCAACAATACACCTCAGTCAGTTCAACAATACACCTCAGTCAGTTCAACAATACACCTCAGTCAGTTCAACAATACACCTCAGTCATTTCAACAATACACCTCAGTCATTTCAACAATACATCAGTCAGTTCAACAATACACCTCAGTCAGTTCAACAATACGTCTCAGTCAGTTCAACAATACACCTCAGTCAGTTCAACAATACACCTCAGTCATTTCAACAATACACCTCAGTCAGTTCAACAATACACCTCAGTCAGTTCAACAATACATCTGTCAGTTCAACAATACACCTCAGTCAGTTCAACAATACGTCTCAGTCATTTCAACAATACATCTCAGTCAGTTCAACAATACATCTGTCAGTTCAACAATACACCTCAGTCAGTTCAACAATACGTCTCAGTCAGTTCAACAATACACCTCAGTCAGTTCAACAATACATCTCAGTCAGTTCAACAATACATCTGTCAGTTCAACAATACGTCTCAGTCAGTTCAACAATACGTCTCAGTCAGTTCAACAATACGTCTCAGTCATTCCAACAATACGTCTCAGTCATTTCAACAATACGTCTCAGTCAGTTCAACAATACACCTCAGTCAGTTCAACAATACATCTCAGTCAGTTCAACAATACATCTGTCAGTTCAACAATACGTCTCAGTCAGTTCAACAATACGTCTCAGTCATTTCAACAATACACCTCAGTCAGTTCAACAATACATCTGTCAGTTCAACAATACACCTCAGTCATTTCAACAATACGTCTCAGTCAGTTCAACAATACACCTCAGTCAGTTCAACAATACACCTCAGTCAGTTCAACAATACATCTCAGTCAGTTCAACAATACATCTCAGTCAGTTCAACAATACACCTCAGTCAGTTCAACAATACACCTCAGTCAGTTCAACAATACACCTCAGTCAGTTCAACAATACATCTCAGTCAGTTCAACAATACATCTCAGTCAGTTCAACAATACATCTCAGTCAGTTCAACAATACACCTAAGTCAGTTCAACAATACATCTCAGTCATTTCAACAATACATCTCAGTCATTTCAACAATACACCTCAGTCAGTTCAACAATACATCTCAGTCATTTCAACAATACGTCTCAGTCATTTCAACAATACACCTCAGTCATTTCAACAATACATCTGTCAGTTCAACAATACGTCTCAGTCATTTCAACAATACGTCTCAGTCAGTTCAACAATACACCTCAGTCAGTTCAACAATACATCTGTCAGTTCAACAATACACCTCAGTCAGTTCAACAATACGTCTCAGTCATTTCAACAATACACCTCAGTCAGTTCAACAATACACCTCAGTCATTTCAACAATACGTCTCAGTCATTTCAACAATACGTCTCAGTCAGTTCAACAATACGTCTCAGTCAGTTCAACAATACGTCTCAGTCATTTCAACAATACACCTCAGTCATTTCAACAATACATCTCAGTCAGTTCAACAATACGTCTCAGTCAGTTCAACAATACACCTCAGTCAGTTCAACAATACATCTCAGTCAGTTCAACAATACATCTGTCAGTTCAACAATACGTCTCAGTCAGTTCAACAATACGTCTCAGTCAGTTCAACAATACGTCTCAGTGGCTGGAGTCTTCGACCATTTTTCGGGCCTTCCTCTGACACCGCCTGGTATAGAAGTCCTGTATAGAAGTCCTGTATGGCAGGAAGCTTGGCCCCAGTGATGTACTTGGCACTACCCTCTGTAGTGCCTTGCGGTCGGAGGCTGAGCAGTTGCCATACCAGGCGGTGATGCAGCCAATCAAGATGCTCTCGATGGTGCAGCTGTAGAACGGGACGGATAGGGTTATATATCTCTCAGTCATATCTATCTCAGTCAGTTCAACAATACACCTCAGTCAGTTCAACAATACATCTGTCAGTTCAACAATACATCTGTCAGTTCAACAATACATCTGTCAGTTCAACAATACATCTGTCAGTTCAACAATACATCTGTCAGTTCAACAATACATCTGTCAGTTCAACAATACATCTGTCAGTTCAACAATACATCTGTCAGTTCAACAATACATCTGTCAGTTCAACAATACATCTGTCAGTTCAACAATACATCTGTCAGTTCAACAATACATCTCTGTCAGTTCAACAATACATCTGTCAGTTCAACAATACATACTGTACATAAAAAAAAATGGAGGATTTAAAAGCCAATATAATGAAGTCTGACTGACTTGTTTCCGTTGTGGTCCAGGTGGCGTGTGGAGGATACCACAGCCTGGCCCTGGTACGACGCTTCCCTGCACAAGACTCTCAGTTCCCCCGGCCGACAGCTATTGAAAAGTGTGCCCAGTGCAACCAGCTGCTCTTCTCTATGGTGGATAAAGATGACCATGTCATCATCAGCCACAGCCACTATTGCCCCCTAGGGATTGAGATGGCTGATAGCAAACCAGGGAGCTGCTCGAGATCCAGACAGGCCTCCCCAGCCAGACAGGCCTCCCAATCTAGACAGGCCTCTCTATCCCAGAGACACAGAGCCTCAGCCTGCCCGCTCTCTCAGACAGTCAGCCTTGATCTGGGCCTTGACCCAGACCTAGCCCAAGACCCAGACCCCATTATAGGCCCAGAATACCTATTTCCTGGTGACACTGACAGTTCTCTCAGAGAGTCTGGCTCCAAAGAACAAACTAACCAAGAGGATACTGGTACCTCTGACCTTCAAAGACAAGGCCCTGGGACTCTGACAGAGACAGACAGTAACTCGGCTCGAACACAGGCGAGGAGGAAAACCTCATCTCCAACCGACGAGAAGGAACTGAAGGAATACCTCAAGAGAACGTCTGATCACATCCTGTCTGAACAGAATGACAATAACAACACAGGGAATCCAATCACCTTAGCCAATCAGACAACAGGGGATTCGCTCACCTTAGCCAATCAGACAACAGGGGATTCACTCACCTTAGCCAATGAAACAGCAGAGGATTCACTCACCTTAGCCAGTCATAGCTCAGGAGATCTACTCACCCTGGTAAGTCATGTCCCAGGACAGTGCCTAAACGGTGACCTACCTGATCAAGACCAACCTTCTACCTTAACACCATATCTTCTACCACAATCTACAGACGACACCACCATGGCATCCAGCCTATCATGTTCACTACTAGAGAACTACACGGGTGCCTTAGGTATGGAACATACCTTAGCCTTAACGGGCCGTGCTGCCTCAGCCTCACCCTTCGAGGTAAACACCCCTTTAGGCATCGGCTCCACCAGCAGCCTCTGTGACTCATCTAAGAGTGAAGGGTGTATCCCAGTCGCAGGGCTGTGCGAGGCTCTGTCTGGGCCTGTCATGGCATACAGGAAGACCAACCAGGAAGTGCGTCTCTGTATGGAGGAGGACTCCTTGCAAGGGAAGAAATGCTCCAGTCTGACTGATATCCTGCTGGAGGAGGTCACAGAGGGGAGTAGACGGCACTCACTACCTCCTCTCCTCTCTCATGGTAGGTGTGGTCACTACCTCCTCTCCTCTCTCATGGTAGGTGTGGTCACTACCTCCTCTCCTCTCTCATGGTAGGTGTGGTCACTACCTCCTCTCCTCTCCCATGGTAGGTGTGGTCACTACCTCCTCTCCTCTCTCATGATAGGTGTGGTCACTACCTCCTCTCCTCTCTCATGGTAGGTGTGGTCACTACCTCCTCTCTCATGGTAGGTGTGGTCACTACCTCCTCTCCTCTCTCATGGTAGGTGTGGTCACTACCTCCTCCTCTCTCATGGTAGGTGTGGTCACTACCTCCTCTCCTCTCTCATGGTAGGTGTGGTCACTACCTCCTCTCCTCTCTCATGGTAGGTGTGGTCACTACCTCCTCTCCTCTCTCATGGTAGGTGTGGTCACTACCTCCTCTCCTCTCTCATGGTAGGTGTGGTCACTACCTCCTCTCCTCTCTCATGGTAGGTGTGGTCACTACCTCCTCTCCTCTCTCATGGTAGGTGTGGTTTGAAACCTGGTGATCCCAAGACACCACCAAGGCCAGCAATTCTGTCACAGTGATTCTTGGGGGTTTTGTTGCTTCTCTCACCATCCTATCCTATATATAACCCTATCCGTCCCCACCTATATATAACCCTATCCGTCCTCTACCTATATATAACCCTATCCGTCCCCACCTATATATAACCCTATCCGTCCCCTACCTATATATAACCCTATCCCTACCTATATATAACCCTATCCCTACCTATATATAACCCTATCCGTCCCCTACCCTATATATAACCCTATCAAAATAATTAATAGTATGCAGATGAGCTATGTACAGGTGCAGTAATCTGTGAGCTGCTCTGACAGCTGGTGCGTAAAGCTAGTGAGGGAGATAAGTGTTTCCAGTTTCAGTGATTTTTGCAGTTCGTTCCAGTCAGTGGCAGCAAAGAACTGGAAGGAAAGGCGGCCGAAGGAGGAATTGGCTTTGGGGGTGACCAGTCAGATATACCTGCTGGAGTGCGTGCTACAAGTGGGTGCTGCTATGGTGACCAGTGAACTGAGATAAGGCGGGGCTTTACCTAGCAAAGACTTATAGATGTCCTGGAGCGAGTGGGTTTGGCGACGAGTATGAAGCGAGGGCCAGCCAACGAGAAGGTACAGGCCTCAATGGTGGGTAGTGTATGGGGCTTTGGTGACAAAACGGATGGCACTGTGATAGACTGCATCCAATTTGCTGAGTAGAGTGTTGGAGGCTATTTTGTAAATTGCATAACCAAAGTCAAGGATCAGTAGGATGGTCAGTTTTACCAGGGTATGTTTGGCAGCATGAGTAAAGGAGGCTTTGTTGCGAAATAGGAAGCCGATTCTAGATTTAATTTTGGATTGGAGATGCTTAATGTGAGTCTGTAAAGAGAGTTTACAGTCTAACCAGACACCTAGTTATTTGTAGTTGTCCACATATTCTAAGTCAGAACCGTCCAGGGTAGTCATGCTGGACAGGCGGGCAGGTGCAGGCAGCGATCGGTTGAAGAGCATGCATTTAGTTTTACTTGCATTTAAGAGCAGTTGGAGGCCACGGAAGGAGAGTTGTATGGCATTGAAGCTTGCCTGGAGAGTTGTTAACAGTGTCCAAAGAAGGGCCAGAAGTATACAGAATGGTGTTGTCTGCGTAGAGGTATATCAGAGAATCACCAGCAGCGAGAGCAACATCATTGATGTATACAGAGAAAAGAGTCGGCCCGAGGATTGAACCCTGTGGCACCCCCATAGAGACTGCCAGAGGTCTGACCAGCAGGCCCTCCTATTTGACACACTGAACTCTGTCTGAGAAGTAGTTGGTGAACCAGACGAAGCAGTCATTTGAGAAACCAAGGCTGTCGAGTCTGCCAATGAGAATGTGGTGATTGACAGAGTCGAAAGCCTTGGCCAGGTCGATGAATACAGCTGCACAGTATTGTTTCTGGATTTGGATGAAAGAGAAATGGGGGTGGCTTGGGCAAGTTGCTGTGGGGGGCGCAGGGCTTTTGACCGTGGTAGGGGTAACCACGTGGAAAGCATGGCCAGCCGTAGAAAAATGCTTATTGAAATTCTCAATTATCGCAGATTTATTGGTGGTGACAGTGTTTCCTAGCTTCAGTGCAGTGGGCAGCTGGGAGGAGGTGCTCTTGTTTTCCATGGACTTTACAGTGTCCCAGAACTTTTTGGAGTTTGTGCAACACGATGCAAATTTCTGTTTGAAAAAGCTAGCCTTTGCTTTCCTAACTGCCTGTGTATATTTGTTCCTAACTTCCCTGAGAAGTTGCATATCACGGGGGCTATTCGATGCTAATGCAGAACACCACAGAATGTCTTTGTGCTCGTCAAGGGCAGTCAGGTCTGGAGAGAACCAGTTCTTTTGTTTTCTTCATGGTGTTGGACGACAAAGGGATATTGCATTGGTGTGACCTCATTTTTATAATCTAGTGAAACAGGAAGTGATGTAATGGCTCAATATAGTTCCCTAAGACTTAGATACACTTAATTAAGTGGTATGTAATTCCTGGTTTAATTTTGGTAGATGTTATTTACAATCATCTTTAATTTTGTTATTCACAATTTAATTGGGAAACCTTGATTTGGCGGAGATTGATTTAAAAAAAAAATTAAATCAATAAGTTCCATTGAATCATTAATAAAGCACAGCATTTGTCACATGTTGGTATTTTGATTTTCTCTATAATTATATTGTTTATATATTTTTAAAGTATTATTAGTGCATTGCCAGTCAGGGGTACCAGTCATTTTGGAGCCCGCTGTATGTACATATACAGTACCAGTCCAATGTTTGGACACTACATGATTCCATATGTGTTATTTCATAGTTTTGATGTCTTCACTATTATTCTACAGTATAGAAAACAGTACAAATAATAAAAATAAAAAACTTGAATGAGTAGGTGTGTCCAGACTATATATATATATATATATATATATATATATATATATATATACATATATATATGTGTGTGTATATATATGTGTGATGGGATGTATAGACATTATGGACAGTATGTGTATAGAATATGAGGTATATCTGTAGAATACGTAGGGTAGAATAGTATATAGAGCTATAGTTGAATAGGATGGTAATTGACTAGAATACAGCAAATACATATAAAATGAGTAAAACAGTATGTAAACGTTATTAAATAATGTTCCATTATTAAAGTAACCAGTGATGTATATAGGGCAGCAGCCTCTAAGGTGCAGGGTAGAGCACCAGGTGGTAGCCGGCTAGGGGCAGCAGCCTCTAAGGTGCAGGGTAGAGCACCAGGTGGTAGCCGGCTAGGGGCAGCAGCCTCTAAGGTGCAGGGTAGAGCACCAGGTGGTAGCCGGCTAGGGGCAGCAGCCTCTAAGGTGCAGGGTAGAGCACCAGGTGGTAGCCGGCTAGGGGCAGCAGCCTCTAAGGTGCAGGGTAGAGCACCAGGTGGTAGCCGGCTAGGGGCAGCAGCCTCTAAGGTGCAGGGTAGAGCACCAGGTGGTAGCCGGCTAGGGGCAGCAGCCTCTAAGGTGCAGGGTAGAGCACCAGGTGGTAGCCAGCTAGGGACAGTGACTAAGTTCAGGGTAGAGCACCAGGTGGTAGCCGGCTAGTGACAGTGACTAAGTTCAGGGTAGAGCACCAGGTGGTAGCCGGCTAGGGGCAGCAGCCTCTAAGGTGCAGGGTAGAGCACCAGGTGGTAGCCGGCTAGGGGCAGCAGCCTCTAAGGTGCAGGGTAGAGCACCAGGTGGTAGCCGGCTAGGGGCAGCAGCCTCTAAGGTGCAGGGTAGAGCACCAGGTGGTAGCCGGCTAGGGGCAGCAGACTCTAAGGTGCAGGGTAGAGCACCAGGTGGTAGCCGGCTAGGGGCAGCAGCCTCTAAGGTGCAGGGTAGAGCACCAGGTGGTAGCCGGCTAGGGGCAGCAGCCTCTAAGGTGCAGGGTAGAGCACCAGGTGGTAGCCGGCTAGGGGCAGCAGCCTCTAAGGTGCAGGGTAGAGCACCAGGTGGTAGCCGGCTAGGGGCAGCAGCCTCTAAGGTGCAGGGTAGAGCACCAGGTGGTAGCCGGCTAGGGGCAGCAGCCTCTAAGGTGCAGGGTAGAGCACCAGGTGGTAGCCGGCTAGGGGCAGCAGCCTCTAAGGTGCAGGGTAGAGCACCAGGTGGTAGCCGGCTAGGGGCAGCAGCCTCTAAGGTGCAGGGTAGAGCACCAGGTGGTAGCCGGCTAGGGGCAGCAGCCTCTAAGGTGCAGGGTAGAGCACCAGGTGGTAGCCGGCTAGGGGCAGCAGACTCTAAGGTGCAGGGTAGAGCACCAGGTGGTAGCCGGCTAGGGGCAGCAGCCTCTAAGGTGCAGGGTAGAGCACCAGGTGGTAGCCGGCTAGGGGCAGCAGCCTCTCAGGTGCAGGGTAGAGCACCAGGTGGTAGCCGGCTAGGGGCAGCAGCCTCTAAGTTCAGGGTAGAGCACCAGGTGGTAGCCGGCTAGGGGCAGCAGCCTCTAAGGTGCAGGGTAGAGCACCAGGTGGTAGCCGGCTAGGGGCAGCAGCCTCTAAGGTGCAGGGTAGAGCACCAGGTGGTAGCCGGCTAGGGGCAGCAGCCTCTAAGGTGCAGGGTAGAGCACCAGGTGGTAGCCGGCTAGGGGCAGCAGCCTCTAAGGTGCAGGGTAGAGCACCAGGTGGTAGCCGGCTAGGGGCAGCAGCCTCTAAGGTGCAGGGTAGAGCACCAGGTGGTAGCCGGCTAGGGGCAGCAGCCTCTAAGGTGCAGGGTAGAGCACCAGGTGGTAGCCAGCTAGGGACAGTGACTAAGTTCAGGGTAGAGCACCAGGTGGTAGCCGGCTAGTGACAGTGACTAAGTTCAGGGTAGAGCACCAGGTGGTAGCCGGCTAGTGACAGTGACTAAGTTCAGGGTAGAGCACCAGGTGGTAGCCGGCTAGTGACAGTGACTAAGTTCAGGGTAGAGCACCAGGTGGTAGCCGGCTAGTGACAGTGACTAAGTTCAGGGTAGAGCACCAGGTGGTAGCCGGCTAGGGACAGTGACTAAGTTCAGGGTAGAGCACCAGGTGGTAGCCGGCTAGTGACAGTGACTAAGTTCAGGGTAGAGCACCAGGTGGTAGCCGGCTAGGGACAGTGACTAAGTTCAGGGTAGGGTACTGGTTGGAGGCCGGCTAGTGAAAGTGACTAAGTTCAGGGTAGAGCACCAGGTGGTAGCCGGCTAGTGACCGTGACTAAGTTCATGGTAGAGCACCAGGTGGTAGCCGGCTAGGGACAGTGACTAAGTTCAGGGTAGAGCACCAGGTGGTAGCCGGCTAGTGACAGTGACTAAGTTCAGGGTAGAGCACCAGGTGGTAGCCGGCTAGGGACAGTGACTAAGTTCAGGGTAGGGTACTGGGTGGAGGCCGGCTAGTGATGTCTATTTAACAGTCTGATGGCCTTGAGATAGAAGCTGTTTTTTAGTCTCTCGGCCCCAGCTTTGATGCACCTGTACTGACCTCGCCTTCTGGATGGTCGCGGGGTGAACAGGCATTGGCTCAGGTTGTTGATGTCCATGATGACCTTTTTGGCCTTCCTGTGACATTGGGTGCTGTAGGTTATCTTGGAGGGCAGGCAGTGTGCCCGCTGGTGATCCGTTGGGCAGAACGCACCACTGTCTAGAGAGCCCTGTGGTTGCTGCCGGTGCAGTTGTCGTACCAGGCGGTGATACAGCCTGACAGGATGCTCTCAATTGTGCATCTGTAAAAGGTGAGGGTCTTAGGGGCCAAGACAAATTTCTTCAGCCTCCTGAGGTTGAAGAGGAGCTGTTGCATCTCTGTGGGTGGATCATTTCAGATTGTCAGTGATGTGTACGCCGAGGATCTTGAAGCTTTTCACTTTCTCCATTGCGGTCCCGTCAATGTGGGTAGGGGGCGTCTCCTGTAGGGTAGGGGGCGTCTGCTCTCTCCTGTAGTCCCCGATCATCTCCTTTGTTGTGTTGACGTTGAGTGAGAGGTTGTTTTCCTGACACCACACTCCGAGTGCCCTCACCTCCTCCCTGTAGGCTGTCTTGTCATTGTTGGTAATCAGGCCTACTACTGTTGGGTCGTCTACAAACTTCATGATTGAGTTGGAGGCTTGCGTGGCCACGCAGTCATGGGTGAACAGGGAGTACAGGAGGGGGCTGAGCACGCACCCTTGTGGTGCCCATGTGTTGAGGATCAGCATAGTGGAGGTGTTGTTTCCTACCTTCACCACCTGGGGTCCAAGACCCAGTTGGACAGGGCGGGGTACAGACCCAGGTTCCCGAGCTTAATGATGAGCTTGGAGGGTTATGGTGTTGAAGGCTGTTCTGTAGTCAATGAACAGCATTCTTCCTCTTGTCCAGGTGAGATGGCGATTGTATCGTCTGTGGAACTATTGTGGCGGTTTGCAAACTGAAGTGGGTGTAGGGCAGATGTGGGCATACCTTTTGGCTCGAGGGCCACATCGGGATTTTGTCATTCAACTGAGGGATGCATTTTTTGGGCAACCAATTGTTTGGTAAAATCAATTTGCGGGGGCTTCCCGAGTGGCGCAGCGGTGTAAGGCATCGCAGTGCTTGAGGCGTCACTACAGACCTGTGGCTGTGTCACAGCTGGCCGTGACTGGGAGACCCCCGAGACTGCGCACAATGGGCCCAGCGTCGTCTGGGTTAGGAGAGGGTTTGGCGGGCCGAAATTTCCTTGTCCCGTCGCGCTCTAGCGACTCCTGTGGCAGGCCAGGAGCATGTACGCTGACACGGTCGCCAGGTGTACAGTGTTTCCTCTGACACATTGGCGCGACTGGCTTCCGGGTTAAGCGGGCATTGTGTCAAGAAGCAGTGCGGCCTGGTTGGGTCGTGTTTCGGGGGACGCACGGCTCTCGACTTTTGCCTCTCCTGACTCCTTACGGGAGTTGCAGTTGAGGGAACAAGACTGTAACTACCAATTGGATACCATGAAATTGGGGAGATAAAAATGGGTAAAATGTCTCGTTGAAGTGCCCGACGGGCCGGTTATGGCCCACGGGCCGTGCTTTGCCCCCCTTTGGTTTAGGGTGTCATGTAAGGTAGAGGTGATATGATCCTTGATCCTAGTCTCTCAAAGCACTTTATGATGACAGAAGTGAGTGCTTCTGGGTGATAGTCATTTAGTTAAGTTACCTTCGCTTTCTTGGGTACATGAACAATGGTGTCCATCTTGAAGCAAGTGGGGACAGCAGACTGGGATAGGGAGAGATTGAAAACGTCCGTAAACACACCAGCCAGCTGGGCGTGGCTAGGGTTGACGTATGGGCCGACAGCCTTGCAAGGGTTAACATGCTTAAATGTCTTACGTCGGTCACGGAGAACGAGAGCCCACGGTACTCGGGAGCAGCCTGCTTCCATGGCACTGTGTTATCTTCAAAGCCGGTGAAGAAGGTGTTTAGCTTGTCCGGGAGCAAGACATCGGTGTCAGCGACGTGATTGTCTGTAGACCCTGCCACATACGTCTTGTGTCTGAGTCGTTGAATTTCATCTCCACTTTGGAGATGTACTGACAGCGTGTTGGATTGCCTTACGGTGGACATAACTGGACTGTTTGTGTTCAACCATATTCCCAGTCCCCTTGCCAGTCCAGGATCCAGTTGCAGAGGGATGTGTTCAGTCCCATGGTCAACCCTGATAGACTTCTGGTTTTTTAGAAGTTTAAAATTGCATTCCAGCAGTTTCTATTTCTGTCATATTGTCTGCTGGTTTTTACAGCACTTTCATATTATAATGTGCGATCCGTCCTTTATTTAACCCAGAAAGACCCTTGAGATTAGAACCGTGTTGAAATAGCTGTATCAACTATGTTGTATGTCCGAAGCTGGGTTTTCCAGCACCCCCTCTCTCTATAACTCAATTCTAACTCATTTATATTACTCATTATACGGTAAGTCATATGTCAAATAACATTTTGGTGCCTTTTGTTTTTCCTTCCAGCATCCCCTGAGTTTCCCGGCAGGAGGAGCTCCCGCTCCAGGCCCAATGTGCCAAGGAAGGAGGAGGTAGTGGAGTCTCTGCCCTCCCTGAACACAGAGGTGTGGAGCTGGGGACGGGGGCAAGAGGGACAGCTGGGCCACGGAGACCAGCTACCCAGGCTCCAGCCGCTGTGTATCAAGAGCCTGAATGGAGAGGAGGTAGTGAAGGTAGTGGCAGGAACACACCACTCTCTGGCCCTTTCTGCACAGTGTCAGGTAAAAACACAGTCCCCATCACACTCACAGTACCCTTATCCTATCCTTATCCCATCGCCTTATCCCATCGCCTTATCCCATCGCCCTATCCCATCGCCCTATCCCATCGCCCTATCCTATCGCCTTATCCTATTGCAAAGTCATTAGCCATTTTAGCATTGTATTTATTTGATTGCCTCGCTTCTTTTGAATTTAGAGGAGAGACTGTTAAGAAGTTGTTATGGTGTGAGCAAATGTAGCGCAACATAGCTAATATTGTAGCGTCCTATAAATGGAGAGACTGGTGTGTAATATAACCCGGCTCTATCACCCCAGGTGTTTTCGTGGGGCAGCAACAGATCCGGCCAGTTGGGACACATGAACAGCCCCACTACCATGCCTCAACAGGCCAAGGTACTCTACCTACATTTACCTACTATGGAGGGCATACAGTGCCTTGCGAAAGTATTCGGCCCCCTTGAACTTTGCGACCTTTTGCCACATTTCAGGCTTCAAACATAAAGATATAAAACTGTATTTTTTTGTGAAGAATCAACAACAAGTGGGACACAATCATGAAGTGGAACGACATTTATTGGATATTTCAAACTTTTTTAACAAATCAAAAACTGAAAAATTGGGCGTGCAAAATTATTCAGCCCCCTTAAGTTAATACTTTGTAGCGCCACCTTTTGCTGCGATTACAGCTGTAAGTCGCTTGGGGTATGTCTCTATCAGTTTTGCACATCGAGAGACTGAAATTTTTTCCCATTCCTCCTTGCAAAACAGCTCGAGCTCAGTGAGGTTGGATGGAGAGCATTTGTGAACAGCAGTTTTCAGTTCTTTCCACAGATTCTCGATTGGATTCAGGTCTGGACTTTGACTTGGCCATTCTAACACCTGGATATGTTTATTTTTGAACCATTCCATTGTATATTTTGCTTTATGTTTTGGATCATTGTCTTGTTGGAAGACAAATCTCCGTCCCAGTCTCAGGTCTTTTGCAGACTCCATCAGGTTTTCTTCCAGAATGGCCCTGTATTTGGCTCCATCCAATTTTAACCATCTTCCCTGTCCCTGGTGAAGAAAAGCAGGCCCAAACCATGATGCTGCCACCACCATGTTTGACAGTGGGGATGGTGTGTTCAGGGTGATGAGCTGTGTTGCTTTTACGCCAAACATAACGTCTTGCATTGTTGCCAAAAAGTTCAATTTTGGTTTCATCTGACCAGAGCACCTTCTTCCACATGTTTGGTGTGTCTCCCAGGTGGTTTGTGGCAAACTTTAAACAACACTTTTTATGGATATCTTTAAGAAATGGCTTTCTTCTTGCCACTCTTCCATAAAGGCCAGATTTGTGCAATATACGACTGATTGTTGTCCTATGGACAGAGTCTCCCACCTCAGCTGTAGATATCTGCAGTTCATCCAGAGTGATCATGGGCCTCTTGGCTGCATCTCTGATCAGTCTTCTCCTTGTATGAGCTGAAAGTTTAGAGGGACGGCCAGGTCTTGGTAGATTTGCAGTGGTCTGATACTCCTTCCATTTCAATATTATCGCTTGCACAGTGCTCCTTGGGATGTTTAAAGCTTGGGAAATCTTTTTGTATCCAAATCCGGCTTTAAACTTCTTCACAACAGTATCTCGGACCTGCCTGGTGTGTTCCTTGTTCTTCATGATGCCCTCTGCGCTTTTAACGGACCTCTGAGACTATCACAGTGCAGGTGCATTTATACGGAGACTTGATTACACACAGGTGGATTGTATTTATCATCATTAGTCATTTAGGTCAACATTGGGTCATTCAGAGATCCTCACTGAACTTCTGGAGAGAGTTTGCTGCACTGAAAGTAAAGGGGCTGAATAATTTTGCACGCCCAATTTTTCAGTTTTTGATTTGTTAAAAAAGTTTGAAATATCCAATAAATGTCGTTCCACTTCATGATTGTGTCCCACTTGTTGTTGATTCTTCACAAAAAAATACAGTTTTATATCTTTATGTTTGAAGCCTGAAATGTGGCAAAAGGTTGCAAAGTTCAAGGGGGCTGAATACTTTCGCAAGGCACTGTATGTCCTTGTCTTTAGTTCTTCATGGTTATACTGCGCTGCTGGTCTGGTGGTCTAGCCTGCAGGTCTGGTGGTCTAGCCTGCAGGTCTGGTGGTCTAGCCTGCAGGTCTGGTGGTCTAGCCTGCAGGTCTGGTGGTCTAGCCTGCTGGTCTGGTGGTCTAGCCTGCTGGTCTGGTGGTCTAGCCTGCAGGTCTAGCTTGGTGGTCCCAGATCTGTTATCTGCTGTAAAGCCAATTACTACTGTTGTTGTCATGCATTATATTTGGCCTGTCAAATCACACTCATATGTCAGAGCGTCTGTTTTTGTGGGACCTGGTGGTAGGGCAGAGCCACAGTGTGTTCCTTGCTGATCTGTGTTTGTTTGTGTGTGTGTGTGTTTTGATCTCCTCTCAGATGTCAGAGGGTCTGCGTGTGTGGGACCTGGCAGCTGGGCAGAGCCACAGTGTTTTCCTGGCTGATGGTGACTGCTGCCAGCCCATCCTCTGTTACAGCGGTCAACAGGTCAGTATGTCCCCTGCTACAGAGGTCAACAGGTCAGTATGTCCCCTGCTACAGAGGTCAACAGGTCAGTATGTCCCCTGCTACAGAGGTCAACAGGTCAGTATGTCCCCTGCTACAGAGGTCAACAGGTCAGTATGTCCCCTGCTACAGAGGTCAACAGGTCAGTATGTCCCCTGCTACAGAGGTCAACAGGTCAGTATGTCCCCTGCTACAGAGGTCAACAGGTCAGTATGTCCCCTGCTACAGAGGTCAACAGGTCAGTATGTCCTCTGTTACAGAGGTCAACAGGTCAGTATGTCCTCTGTTACAGAGGTCAACAGGTCAGTATGTCCTCTGTTACAGAGGTCAACAGGTCAGTATGTCCTCTGTTACAGAGGTCAACAGGTCAGTATGTCCTCTGTTACAGAGGTCAACAGGTCAGTATGTCCCCTGCTACAGAGGTCAACAGGTCAGAATGTCCCCTGCTACAGAGGTCAACAGGTCAGTATGTCCTGTAAAGCCCAGTTCAGATACAGTAGACGAGACGTGACACAACGTTCGTAATGAGTTCGTTCTACAACAGTTTGCTTCGTCTGAACGATGTCGTTTTAGAACGTCTCACGTCGGCTGCTGAAGTTTCCAAAATACAGTATTACATTTGAGTAATTTTGCAGACTTACAGGAGCAATTAGAGGTAAGTGCCCTGCTCAGGGGTACATCGACATATTTTTCACCTAGTCGGCCCGGGGTTTGAACCAGCGATCATTCGGTTTTTGGCCCAACACTCTTAAACACTATGCTATCTGCCGCCCTTTGTCAAATCTTGACCGAAGACTTACGGCGAGACGGGTCCCTTTGGCCAATCAGAGAACAGCGCGCTGACGTTCTGTGTTCAGCCAAGCAGCTAGCTTGCTAGCTAGCCAAGCGGACACCTAGCTAGCTGTATAGCTGCAGTAGTAGCTAGCCAAGCGGACACCTAGCTAGCTGTATTGCTGCAGTAGTAGCTAGCCAAGCGGACACCTAGCTAGCTGTATTGCTGCAGTAGTAGATAGCCAAGCGGACACCTAGCTAGCTGTATAGCTGCAGTAGTAGCTAGCCAAGCGGACACCTAGCTAGCTGTAGTAGTAGCTAGCCAAGCGGACACCTAGCTAGCTGTATTGCTGTAGTAGTAGCTAGCCAAGTGTTCACCTAGCTAGCTGTATAGCTGCAGTAGTAGCTAGCCAAGCGGACACCTAGCTAGCTGTATTGCTGCAGTAGTAGCTAGCCAAGCGTTCACCTAGCTAGCTGTATAGCTGCAGTAGTAGCTAGCCAAGCGGACATCTAGCTAGCTGTATAGCTGCAGTAGTAGCTAGCCAAGCGGACACCTAGCTAGCTGTATAGCTGCAGTAGTAGCTAGCCAAGCGTTCATCTAGCTAGCTGTATAGCTGCAGTAGTAGCTAGCCAAGCGAACACCTAGCTAGCTGTATTGCTGCAGTAGTAGCTAGCCAAGCGGACACCTAGCTAGCTGTATTGCTGCAGTAGTAGCTAGCCAAGCGGACACCTAGCTAGCTGTATAGCTGCAGTAGTAGCTAGCCTAGCGGACACCTAGCTAGCTGTATAGCTGCAGTAGTAGCTAGCCAAGCGGACACCTAGCTAGCTGTAGTAGTAGCTAGCCAAGCGGACACCTAGCTAGCTGTAGTAGTAGCTAGCCAAGCGGACACCTAGCTAGCTGTATAGCTGCAGTAGTAGCTAGCCAAGCGGACACCTAGCTAGCTGTATAGCTGCAGTAGTAGCTAGCCAAGCGGACACCTAGCTAGCTGTATAGCTGCAGTAGTAGCTAGCCTAGCGGACACCTAGCTAGCTGTATAGCTGCAGTAGTAGCTAGCCAAGCGGACACCTAGCTAGCTGTAGTAGTAGCTAGCCAAGCGGACACCTAGCTAGCTGTATTGCTGTAGTAGTAGCTAGCCAAGTGTTCACCTAGCTAGCTGTATAGCTGCAGTAGTAGCTAGCCAAGCGGACACCTAGCTAGCTGTATTGCTGTAGTAGTAGCTAGCCAAGTGTTCACCTAGCTAGCTGTATAGCTGCAGTAGTAGCTAGCCAAGCGGACATCTAGCTAGCTGTATAGCTGCAGTAGTAGCTAGCCAAGCGTTCATCTAGCTAGCTGTATAGCTGCAGTAGTAGCTAGCCAAGCGAACACCTAGCTAGCTGTATTGCTGCAGTAGTAGCTAGCCAAGCGAACACCTAGCTAGCTGTATTGCTGTAGTAGTAGCTAGCCAAGCGAACACCTAGCTAGCTGTATAGCTGCAGTAGTAGCTAGCCAAGCGGACACCTAGCTAGCTGTATAGCTGCAGTAGTAGCTAGCCAAGCGGACACCTAGCTAGCTGTATAGCTGCAGTAGTAGCTAGCCAAGCGGACACCTAGCTAGCTGTATAGCTGCAGTAGTAGCTAGCCAAGCGGACACCTAGCTAGCTGTATAGCTGCAGTAGTAGCTAGCCTAGCTTGCTGATATTTCACTACAAAGTGCATGTATTCAGTTTGTTACAACATAGGATAGCTTTGTTTCAAACTGTCATCACAGAGGCACCGTTACTGTGGAAACGGTCTCAACTGCACAGCTGGTCTTCTTACTCTGGGCTCCCGAGAGGCGCAGCGGTCTAAGGCACTGCATCTCAGTGATAGAGGCGTCACTACAGACACCCTGGTTCGATTCCAGGCTGTATCACGACCGGGCCATAATTGGGAGTCCCATAAGGTGGCGCACAATTGGCCGAGCGTCGTCCAGGTTTGGCCGGGGTAGGCCGTCATTGTAAAAAATAATTTGTTCTTAACTGACTTACCTAGTGAAATAAAGGTTAAATTAATAAAATAAAACAAAATTAATGTGAATGCCTGGTCTTTAGTCAGCTGTTCTACAACCCCAAATTCTAAAACGGGATAGTTTTGTGTCTCGTCTTATGTTGGCTAATGCATCTGAACCGGATTTTACATGTGTTGTGTACTGTATAAGTTATGTGTTGTGTCTTGTGATGCTAAATACACTGAGTGTACAAAACATTAGGAGCATCTTTCTAATATTGAGTTAGGAAGGTGTTCAGAACAGCCTCAATTCGTCGGGGTCATGGACTCTACAAGGTGTTGAACGACCTCCACAGGGATGCTGGTCCATGTTGACTCTACAAGGTGTTGAAAGCGTTCCACAGGGATGCTGGTCCATGTTGACTCTACAAGGTGTTGAAAGCGTTCCACAGGGATGCTGGTCCATGTTGACTCTACAAGGTGTTGAAAGCGTTCCACAGGGATGCTGGTCCATGTTGACTCTACAAGGTGTTGAAAGCGTTCCACAGGGATGCTGGTCCATGTTGACTCTACAAGGTGTTGAAAGCGTTCCACAGGGATGCTGGTCCATGTTGACTCTACAAGGTGTCTAAAGAGTTCCACAGGGATGCTGGTCCATGTTGACTCTACAAGGTGTCTAAAGCGTTCCACAGGGATGCTGGCCCCATGTTGACTCTACAAGGTGTTGAAAGCGTTCCACAGGGATGCTGGTCCATGTTGACTCTACAAGGTGTTGAAAGCGTTCCACAGGGATGCTGGTCCATCTTGACTCCAATGCTTCCCACAGTTGTGTCCAGTTGACTGGATGTCCTTTGGGTGGTGGATCATTCTTGACACGGGAAACTGTCGAGCGTAAAGATATATTTTTTAAACATGTTACGCAACCTGTCGTTGTTTATATTGTGAGAACTTATAGATTGTTTCATTTCTGTATTTCTTCAGTTTATGTTACTGTACATGTAGAGTCATTTTTCAGTATCTGCTGAATCAATAGCTTTCTGGAGGAGTCTCTTCCCCTTCTGCAGTGTGTGCGTGCGTGTGTGTGTGTGTGTGTGTTTGTATAGTCAGTGAATGTATGACAGGAATGCCTTTATAGTTGGTGAACAAATTTCCCTATGGAACAATAAAGTATTAATGAATTAATTCAGGTGATGGAGACCACACCCGAGAACCACATACCTGGGACAGGGTCAACTGAGAGCTCTCCCTCTAGAACTGACACGTACACCCTCAGACCTGTCCTACTGCCCTTCTGTATGAATGTGAGTAGAACATAATGCCTCTCTATAATATGTAGGAAGAACGTTTTTACCCAAACGCGCTTCGGCCCAGCTTGAACGAAAGGGTCCTCGACTGAGGAACTGAGTAAAATCCCACAACATTCCTTTACCCCAGAACACTTCGACAGGTGACTATCCAGGAGAGTGGAAAAAGAGCACTCTGTTTAGATACTGTCTGTTAGTTTCCCCTGTTAATAAATCAATCACATCTATGCGGAAACAGAGTGCTACTTTTTCTTGATTTTATAATTTATTATAACTTCTTAAACATACCAGTAACTTGTCCCCTGAGACTTGGCTGTAGACTCCTACCAGTAACTTGTCCCCTGAGACTTGGCTGTAGACTCCTACCAGTAACTTGTCCCTGAGACTTGGCTGTAGACTCCTACCAGTAACCTGTCCCCTGAGACTTGGCTGTAGACTCCTACCAGTAACTTGTCCCTTTTTTATTTATTTTTTTTATTTCACCTTTATTTAACCAGGTAGGCTAGTTGAGAACAAGTTCTCATTTACAACTGCGACCTGGCCAAGATAAGGCATAGCAGTGTGAACAGACAACACAGAGTTACACATGAAGTAAACAATTAGCAAGTCAATAACACAGTAGAAAAAAGGGGAGTCTATATATACATTGTGTGCAAAAGGCATGAGAAGGTAGGCAAATAATTACAATTATGCAGATTAACACTGGAGTGATAAATGATCAGATGGTTATGTACAGGTAGAGATATTGGTGTGCAAAAGAGCAGAAAAATAAAAATAAATAAATAAAAACAGTATGGGGATGAGGTAGGTGAAAATGGGTGGGCTATTTACCAATAGACTATGTACAGCTGCAGCGATCGGTTAGCTGCTCAGATAGCAGATGTTTGAAGTTGGTGAGGGAGATAAAAGTCTCCAACTTCAGCGATTTTTGCAATTCGTTCCAGTCACAGGCAGCAGAGAACTGGAACGAAAGGCGGCCAAATGAGGTGTTGGCTTTAGGGATGATCAGTGAGATACACCTGCTGGAGCGCGTGCTACGGATGGGTGTTGCCATCGTAACCAGTGAACTGAGATAAGGCGGAGCTTTACCTAGCATGGACTTGTAGATGACCTGGAGCCAGTGGGTCTGGCGACGAATATGTAGCGAGGGCCAGCCGACTAGAGCATACAAGTCGCAGTGGTGGGTGGTATAAGGTGCTTTAGTGACAAAGCGGATGGCACTGTGATAAACTGCATCCAGTTTGCTGAGTAGAGTGTTGGAAGCAATTTTGTAGATGACGTCGCCGAAGTCGAGGATCGGTAGGATAGTCAGTTTTACTAGGGTAAGTTTGGCGGCGTGAGTGAAGGAGGCTTTGTTGCGGAATAGAAAGCCGACTCTTGATTTGATTTTCGATTGGAGATGTTTGATATGGGTCTGGAAGGAGAGTTTAGAGTCTAGCCAGACACCTAGGTACTTATAGATGTCCACATATTCAAGGTCGGAACCATCCAGGGTGGTGATGCTGGTCAGGCGTGCGGGTGCAGGCAGCGAACGGTTGAAAAGCATGTATTTGGTTTTACTAGCGTTTAAGAGCAGTTGGAGGCCACGGAAGGAGTGCTGTATGGCATTGAAGCTCGTTTGGAGGTTAGATAGCACAGTGTCCAAGGACGGGCCGGAAGTATATAGAATGGTGTCGTCTGCATAGAGGTGGATCAGGGAATCGCCCGCAGCATGAGAAACATCATTGATATATACAGAGAAAAGAGTCGGCCCGAGAATTGAACCCTGTGGCACCCCCATAGAGACTGCCAGAGGACCGGACAGCATGCCCTCCGATTTGACACACTGAACTCTGTCTGCAAAGTAATTGGTGAACCAGGCAAGGCAGTCATCCGAAAAACCGAGGCTACTGAGTCTGCCGATAAGAGTACGGTGATTGACAGAGTCGAAAGCCTTGGCAAGGTCTATGAAGACCGCTGCACAGTACTGTCTTTTATCGATGGCGGTTATGATATCGTTTAGTACCTTGAGCGTGGCTGAGGTACACCCGTGACCGGCTCGGAAACCAGATTGCACAGCGGAGAAGGTACGGTGGGATTCAAGATGGTCAGTGACCTGTTTGTTGACTTGGCTTTCGAAGACCTTAGCTAGGCAGGGCAGGATGGATATAGGTCTGTAACAGTTTGGGTCCAGGGTGTCGCCCCCTTTGAAGAGGGGGATGACTGCGGCAGCTTTCCAATCCTTGGGGATCTCAGACGATATGAAAGAGAGGTTGAACAGGCTGGTAATAGGGGTTGCGACAATGGCGGCGGATAGTTTCAGGAATAGAGGGTCCAGATTGTCCAGCCCAGCTGATTTGTACGGGTCCAGGTTTTGCAGCTCTTTCAGGACATCTGCTATCTGGATTTGGGTAAAGGAGAACCTGGAGAGGCTTGGGCGAGTAGCTGCGGGGGGGGGGGAGCTGTTGTCCGAGGTTGGAGTAGCCAGGCGGAAGGCATGGCCAGCCGTTGAGAAATGCTTGTTGAAGTTTTCGATAATCATGGATTTATCGGTGGTGACCATGTTACCTAGTCTCAGTGCAGTGGGCAGCTGGGAGGAGGTGCTCTTGTTCTCCATGGACTTCACAGTGTCCCAGAACTTTTTGGAGTTGGAGCTACAGGATGCAAACTTCTGCCTGAAGAAGTTGGCTTTAGCTTTCCTGACTGACTGTGTGTATTGGTTCCTGACTTCCCTGAACAGTTGCATATCGCGGGGACTATTCGATGTTAGCGCAGTCCGCCACAGGATGTTTTTGTGCTGGTCGAGGGCAGTCAGGTCTGGAGTGAACCAGGGGCTATCTCTGTTCTTAGTTCTGCATTTTTTGAACGGAGCATGCTTATCTAAAATGGTGAGGAAGTTACTTTTAAAGAAAGACCAGGCATCCTCAACTGACGGGATGAGGTCAATGTCCTTCCAGGATACCCGGGCCAGGTCGATTAGAAAGGCCTGCTCACAGAAGTGTTTTAGGGAGCGTTTGACAGTGATGAGGGGTGGTCGTTTGACTGCGGCTCCGTAGCGGATACAGGCAATGAGGCAGTGATCGCTGAGATCCTGGTTGTAGACAGCGGAGGTGTATTTGGAGGGCCAGTTGGTCAGGATGACGTCAATGAGGGTGCCCTTGTTTACAGAGTTAGGGTTGTACCTGGTGGGTTCCTTGATGATTTGAGTGAGATTGAGGGCATCTAGCTTAGATTGTAGGACTGCCGGGGTGTTAAGCATATCCCAGTTTAGGTCACCTAACAGAACAAACTCTGAAGCTAGATGGGGGGCGATCAATTCACAAATGGTGTCCAGGGCACAGCTGGGAGCTGAGGGGGGTCGGTAGCAGGCGGCAACAGTGAGAGACTTATTTCTGGAGAGAGTAATTTTCAAAATTAGTAGTTCGAACTGTTTGGGTATGGACCTGGAGAGTATGACATTACTTTGCAGGCTATCTCTGCAGTAGACTGCAACTCCTCCCCCTTTGGCAGTTCTATCTTGACGGAAGATGTTATACTTGGGTATGGAAATCTCAGAATTTTTGGTGGCCTTCCTGAGCCAGGATTCAGACACGGCAAGGACATCAGGGTTAGCAGAGTGTGCTAGAGCAGTGAGTAAGACACACTTAGGGAGGAGGCTTCTGATGTTGACATGCATGAAACCAAGGCTTTTTCGATCACAGAAGTCAACAAATGAGGGTGCCTGGGGACATGCAGGGCCTGGGTTTACCTCCACATCACCCGCGGAACAGAGAAGGAGTAGTATGAGGGTGCGGCTGAAGGCTATCAAAACTGGTCGCCTAGGGCGTTGGGGACAGAGAATAAGAGGAGCAGGTTTCTGGGCATGGTAGAATATATTCAGGGCATAATGCGCAAACAGGGGTATGGTGGGGTGCGGGTACAGCGGAGGTAAGCCCAGGCACTGGGTGATGATGAGAGAGGTTGTATCTCTGGACATGCTGGTTGTAATGGGTGAGGTCACCGCATGTGTGGGGGGTGGGACAAAGGAGGTATCAGGGGTATAAAGAGTGGAACTAGGGGCTCCATTGTAAACTAAAACAATGATAACTAACCTGCACAACAGTATACAAGGCGTATTGACATTTGAGAGAGACATACAGCAAGGCATACAGTAATCACAGGTGTTGAATTGGGAGAGCTAGCTAAAACAGTAGGTGAGACAACAACAGCTAATCAGCTAGCACAACAACAGCAGGTAGAATGGCGATTGATTAGGCAGAGGGTCGGATTAACTACACACAGAGCCTAAGTGCGGCTGGGGCCGACAGATAAAACATAAACAAGCAGAATGGATTACCGTGAATTAATGGACAGTCCAGCATGCATCAGCTATGTAGCCAAGTGATCAGTGTCCAAGGGGCAGCGGTGGATGGGGCAGGGAAGCTGGACTGGCGAGTGTTATCCAGGTTAGAAAACTAACAATGACTAAATAGCTTGTAGCCAGTTAGCTGGTTAGCTTCTGAAGGTTCTTGAGTGTGTTCTAAAAATGTAAAGATAATAGCGGTTCCGTATCACATTGGGTGAGGCAGGTTACCGGAAGGTATAAACAAATTAAAAATCGAAAAGGGATAGAAAGTAAATATGGGTTCAGTGAGTGTTTGGGACGCGGCGATTCAGATGGTTAGCAGGCCTGTGCTAACAAGCTAACAGTTAGTAGACGGTGCTAAACACGGTAGCAGTTAGCGGACCGGGCTAAACAAGCTAGCAGTTAGCAGGCCGAATTTGCAAGCAAGGCGATAGCAAGGGCTAGAGAGTTAGCCTTTGGGGACGTCGCGATGGGGGGAGTCTGTTTATTCCTCTTCATGCGGTGACATCAATGGCCCGGTCGTGGGTCTGGATATTGTAGCCCAGGAGCTCAAAATGTTCCGTTTGCGATGGGAATCCGGGGGTGAAAAATAAAAATAAAATAATAGATAGGTCCGTTATGCTCTGGTTAGAGTCGCGTTGTTCGAACTGGCGAGAGCTTTCCGAGCTAAAGGTTAGCTGATGACCGGTTAGCTGAAGACCGCTAGCAATGTTTTGCTGAAGCTGGTAGTTAGTTGGCTAGTTGGCTAGCTTCAGTTGAAGGGTTCCAGATCCGAAGTAAATATAAATACTTTAGGAAAAAAGCTACGTTGGGTGAGGCGGGTTGCAGGAGAGTATTTAGAAGAAGTTGAGGTTCAGCAAAAAGTTTTAAAGATATGTGAAGAAAAAAACCGAAAACGAAACGAAAACAAACGATATATACAAGGGACACGACAACACGACACGTCCTACTGCTACGCCATCTTGGACTGGTAGGAGACTTGGCTGTAGACTCCTACCAGTAACTTGTCCCTGAGACTTGGCTGTAGACTCCTACCAGTAACTTGTCCCTGAGACTTGGCTGTAGACTCCTACCAATAACCTGTCCCCTGAGACTTGACTGTAGACTCCTACCAGTAACTTGTCCCTGAGACTTGGCTGTAGACTCCTACCAGTAACTTGTCCCCTGAGACTTGACTGTAGACTCCTACCAGTAACTTGTCCCCTGAGACTTGACTGTAGACTCCTACCAGTAACTTGTCCCTGAGACTTGACTGTAGACTCCTACCAGTAACTTGTCCCCTGAGACTTGGCTGTAGACTCCTACCAGTAACTTGTCCCTGAGACTTGGCTGTAGACTCCTACCAGTAACTTGTCCCCTGAGACTTGACTGTAGACTCCTACCAGTAACTTGTCCCCTGAGACTTGACTGTAGACTCCTACCAGTAACTTGTCCCTGAGACTTGGCTGTAGACTCCTACCAGTAACTTGTCCCCTGAGACTTGACTGTAGATTCGTAGGCTAACTCCGTAAGAGCCTACAGTCATGTATCTGGGCAATATCATAACATGCCACATAAAATATTGCTATGTAATGTGTTGGTGTCTTCCCGTCTAGATGGGCTACATCAGCAGTGTGTATGGCGGAGGACAGTCCTGTCTAGCCCAGGCTGACCTCAACGTGATGGGGTTCATCTCTGCTCTTCACGAGCTGGCTGCAGCAGACAGGAAGTATTACTGCAGGCTCAGAGACGTCAACAAGCGGGTGGTCAGCCCTCTACTGAGGAAAGGTGAGACGAAAGACAAACGGAAAGTGAAAGACTAAAGTTACATACGTGGGATGCTTCAGAATGTCTGGAATAGAAAAGGCAGAAATAAAACAATTCAATAAACATTTGCAGCCAAAACACAGCCCTAGAACCTGACTGACTGAACCTGACTGACTGGCCTGACTGACTGACCTGACTGACTGACCTGACTGAACATAGCCCTATGCAGTCGTTCAATTCCTATAGAAGGTGGCAAAGGCGGAGGATGTGTGTTCAACATCTGACTGACTGGCCTGACTAAACCTGACTGACTGAACCTGACTGACTGTCCTGACTGACTGACCTGACTGAACATAGCCCTATGCAGTCGTTAAATTCCTATAGAAGGTGGCAAAGGCGGAGGATGTGTGTTCAACATCTGACTGACTGGCCTGACTAAACCTGACTGACTGAACCTGACTGACTGTCCTGACTGACTGACCTGACTGAACATAGCCCTATGCAGTCGTTCAATTCCTATAGAAGGTGGCAAAGGCGGAGGATGTGTGTTCAACATCTGACTGACTGGCCTGACTAAACCTGACTGACTGAACCTGACTGACTGTCCTGACTGACTGACCTGACTGAACATAGCCCTATGCAGTCGTTCAATTCCTATAGAAGGTGGCAAAGGCTGAGGATGTGTGTTCAACATACAGTGGGGGAAAAAAGTATTTAGTCAGACACCATTTGTGCAAGTTCTCCCACTTAAAAAGATGAGAGAGGCCTGTAATTTTTGTCATAGGTACAATTCAACTGTGACAGACAAAATGAGAAAAAAAATCCAGAAAATCACATTGTAGGATTTTTTATGAATTTATTTGCAAATTATGGTGGAAAATAAGTATTTGGTCAATAACAAAAGTTTATCTCAATACTTTGTTATATACCCTTTGTTGGCAATGACAGAGGTCAAACGTTTTCTGTAAGTCTTCACAAGGTTCACACACTGTTGCTGGTATTTTGGTCCATTCCTCCATGCAGATCTCCTCTAGAACAGTGATGTTTTGGGGCTGTTGCTGGGCAACACAGACTTTCAACTCCCTCCAAAGATTTTCTATGGAGACTGGCTAGGCCACTCCAGGACCTTGAAATCCTTCTTACGAAGCCACTCCTTCGTTGCCCGGGCGGTGTGTTTGGGATCATTGTCAAGAACGTAAAAGTGCAATATGTGCTATGTAAGAAAGATAACGTTTCAGTTCCTTGCTCAGAACATGAGAACATATGAAAGCTGGTGGTTCCTTTTAACATGAGTCTTCAATATTCCCAGGTAAGAAGTTTTCGGTTGTAGTTATTATAGGACTATTTCCCTCTATACAATTTCCCTTTATACAATTTCATTAACCTTTGACTATTGGATGTACTTATAGGCACTTTAGTATTGCCAGTGTAACAGTATAGCCTCCGTAAGCAGCGTTACCCATGCAGAGCAAGGGAAACAACCACCCCAAGGCTCAGAGCGAGTGAAGTTTGAAACACTATTAGGGCGCGCTAACTAGCCAGCCATTTCACTTCGGTCACACCAGCCTCATCTCGGGAGTTGATAGGTTTGAAGTCATAAACAGTGCAATGCTTGACGCACAACGAAGAGCTGCTGGCAAAACGCACGAAAGTGTTGTTTGAATGAATGTTTACGCGCCTGGTTCTGCCTACCACCGCTCAGACAGATACTTAGATACTTGTATGCTCAGTCAGATTATATGCAACACAGGACACGCTAGATAATATCATCAACCATGTGTAGTTAACTAGTGATTATAATTGATCGTTTTTTATAAGATAAGTTTAATGCTAGCTAGGAACTTAACTTGGCTTACTGCATTTGCGTAACAGGCAGTCCCTTGTGGAGTGCAACGAGAGAGAGGCAGGTCGTTATTGCGTGGGACTAGTTAACTGTAAGGTTGCAAGATTGGATCCCCCGAGCTGACAAGGTAAAAATCTGTCTTTCTTCCCCTGAACAGGCAGTTAACCCACTGTTCCTAGGCCGTCGTTGAAAATAAGAATGTGTTCTTAACTGACTTGCCTAGTTAAATAAAGATTAAATAAAGGTGTAAAAAAATATATTTAAAAAAAATTGAAAATCGTCTCCCAAAAATACAGATTTCCGATTGTTATGAAAACTTGAAATCGGCCCTAATTAATCGGCCATTCCGATTAATCGGTCAACCTCTAGTTTACACATCTTACATTACTCATATCACATGTATATACTATATTTTTTACCATCTATTGCACCTTGCCTATGCCACTCAGTCATCCATATATTTATATGTACATATTCTCATTCCCCCCTTTAGATGTGTGTATTAGGTAGTTGTTGTGAAAGTGTTAGATTACTTGTTAGATATTACTGCACTGTCAGAACTAGAAGCACAAGCATTTCGCTACACTCACATTAACATCTGCTAACCATGTGTATGTGACCAATAAACATTGATTTGATTTTGAATAAACTGGATGTTCTCCGTTTAAGACTATCCTACCAACGTGACATCAAAACCTGTGATATCTTATGTTTCACCAAGTCGTGGCTGAACTACGACATGGATAATATACAGTTGGTTTTCCCTAACCCTAACCCATACAGTTGGCTGGGTTTTCCGTGCATCGGCAGGACAGAACAGCTATGTCCGGCAAGAGGAGAGGTGGAGGTTTGTCAATAACAGCTGATAATAGGTCTATTTGTCAATAACAGCTGATGCGCAATGTCTAATATTAAGGTCATCTCAAGGTATTGCTCGTCTGAGGTAGAGTGCCTCATGATAAACTGTAGACCACACTATCTACCAAGAGAGTTCTCGTCTATATTATTCGTAGCCGTCTATTTACCACCACAGACCGATGCTGGCACTAAGACCGCACTCAACAATCTGTATAAGGCCACTCAGCGAGCTGTATAAGGCCACTCAACGAGCTGTAATAGGCCTTAAGCAAACAAGAAAGTGCTCATCCAGAAGCAGCGCTCCTAGTGGCCGGGGACTTTAATGCAGGCAAACTTAAATCCGTTTTACCTCATTTCTATCAGCATGTATCATGTGCAACCTGAGGAAAATAAATATAGACCACCTTTACTCCACACACAGAGACACGTACAATGCTCTCCCCCACCCTCCATTTGTTAAATCTGTCCATAATTCTATCCTCCTGATTCATGCTTACAAGCAAAAACTCCAGCACAGACTGGAATATGTTCCGTGATTCACCCAAGGCATTGAGGAGTATACCACCTCAGTCACCGGCTTCATCAATAAGTGTATCAACAACGTCGTCCCCACAGTGACCATACGTACATATCCTAACCAGAAGCCATGGATTACAAGAAACATCCACACTGAGCTAAAGGCAGGGGCTGCCTCTTTCAAGGAGCGGGACACTAAAATGGACGTTTATAAATCTCGCTATGCCCTCAGACGAACTATCAAACAGGCAAAGCGTCAATACAGGACTAAGTTTGAATCCTACTACACCGGCTCTGACAGTCGTCGGATGTGGCAGAGCTTGCAAACGGTTAATTACTACAAAGGGAAACCCAGCCGTGAGCTGCCCAGTGATGCGAGCCTACCAGACGGGCTAAATGCTTTTTTTATGTTTGCTTCAAGGCAAGCAACACTGAAGCATGCATGAGAGCACCAGCTGTTCTGGACAACTGTGTGATCACGCTCTCTGTAGCCAATGTGAGCAAGATCTTTAAACCGGTCAACATTCACAAGGCCGTAGGGCCAGACGGACTACCAGGACGTGTACTCAGAGCATGCTCGGACCAACTGGCAAGTATCTTCACTGACATTTTCAACCGCTCCCTGACCGAGTCTTTAATACTTACATGTTTCAAGCAGACCACCATAGTCCCTGAAAGAGAAGGTAACCTGCCTAAATGGCAAAAACATCTGCCACATTGATACTCAACACAGGGGCCCCTCAGGGGTGTGTGCTTAGGCCCCTCCTGTACTCCCTGTTCACCCACGACTGCGTGGCCAAGCACGACTCCAACACCATCATTAAGCTGCTGACGATACAATGGTGGTAGACCTGATCAACAATGATGAGACCGCCTATAGGGAGGAGGTCAGAGACCTGGCAGTGTGGTACCAGGAAAACAACATCTCCCTCAACGTGAGCAAGACAAAGGAGATGATCGTTCACTACAGGAAAAGGAGGGCCAAGCACACCCCCATTCACATGGACAGGGCTGTAGTGGAACAAGTTGAGAGCTTCAAGTTCTTGGTGTCCACATCACCAACAAACTAGAATGGTCCGAACACACCAAGACAGTCGTGAAGAGGGCACGACAAAACCTATTCCCCCTCAGGAAACTAAAAAGATGTGGCATTGGTCCTCAGATCCTCAAAAGGTTCTACAGCTCCACCATCGAACATCCTGACTGGTTGCATCACCACCTGGTATGGCAACTGCTCAGCATCCGACCATAAGGCACTACAGAGGGTATTGTGTACTGCCCAGTACATCACTGGGGCCAAGTTTCCTGCCATCCAGGACCTCTATACCAGGCGGTGTCAGGGGAATCCCTAAAAATTTGTCAAATACGCCAGCCACCCAAGTCATAGACTGTTCTCTCTGCTACCGCACGGCAAGCGGTACCTGAGCGCCAAGTCTAGGTCCAAAAAGCTCCTTAACAGCTTCTACCCCCAAGCCATGAGACTGCTGAACATTTAATCAAATGGCCACCCAGACTAATTGCAACGACCCCCCCCCCCCCCCCCCCACAAATGACCTGTAACCCCCCACCTCTTTATTGTTTATTTAAATGTTTTTACTTTATTTTATTAAGTAAATATTTTCTTAATTGCATTGTTGGTTAAGAGCTTGTAAGTTCCACGGTCTACACCTGTTTTATTCGGCATATGTGACAAATAACATTTGATTTGACTGCACACTGCCCTTTCCCAGCTGGACTAGATAAATACTTTGGTAAAAATGTTGTTAATGGACTAAAGCACAGCCTTCAACACCATAGTGCCCTCCATGCTCATCACTAAGCTTCCTGACGGGTCTACCCCAGGTGGTGAATGTCTTCACTGACATTCCCTGTGTTGTATGCAACAACACCTCCGCCACACTTGTCCTCAACACAGGGGCCCCACAGGGGTGGGTGCCCAGCCCCCTCCTATACTCCCTGTTCACCCATGACTGTGTGGCCACGCACGTCTCCAACTCAATCATTAAGTTTGCTGATGACACAACAGTGGTAAAGAGTGTGGTGGACTGATCTCAATCAATCAACCAAATGTATTTATAAAGCCCTTCTTACATCAGCTGATGTCACAAAGTGCTGTACAGAAACCCAGCCTAAAACCCCAAACAGCAAGCAATGCAGGTGTAGAAGCACGGTGGCTAGGAAAAACTCAATAGAAAGGCAGGAAACTACAAAGAAACCTAGAGAGGAACCAGGCTATGAGGGGTGGCCAGTCCTCTTCTGGCTGATCTATGTGTTGTAGAGAGGGTGGTGAATTGATCTGTGTACTCTCTGTGTTTCCTCTAGAGTCTTTGTGCACGGTGTTGGGCCAGACGTCCAGCCTGCTGTTCCAGTCCCTGGCTAGTAGCTACAGCAGGCTCTGCCACCTGACAGGACAACACTCCGTCTCCCTTACAGCCTTCCTCCATACTGACCGGGACGTCAAGGGACTGGTCATCCTGAAACACGCTAACACCTTCCTGGACATGTATAAAGAGCAAGTACACAATTACTAGGGAGATGTCTGTTTTAGTGTTGTTTCTTCTGTAGTAGTTACACTGTCAAATGGCCTCTGCCTGAGTGTTCCCTTGTCCTCCACCTGGGTGTTCCCTTCTCCCCCTCCTGAGTGTTCCCTTCTCCCCCTCCTGAGTGTTCCCTTCTCCCCCGCCCGAGTGTTCCCTTCTCCCCCGCCCGAGTGTTCCCTTCTCCCCCGCCCGAGTGTTCCCTTCTCCCCCGCCCGAGTGTTCCCTTCTCCCCCGCCCGAGTGTTCCCTCCTCCCCCGCCCAAGTGTTCTCACCATCTGTTTTCTCAAGCTCTCGCTCTCTCTCTCTGCAGGTACTGTGGCTCAGTGGGTAATTTCCTGGTTATGGGGGGATTCCAAGCCCTCATGAAGCCCTCTGTGTAAGTCCTTCTATTTTACCTTATCCCAGTTACACTATCTTTTGTGTAAACTCTTACTGTCTATTGTACTGTACATCACTCCAGTTACATTAACCACATTGACTTCCTCATCACTAACCACATTGACTTCCTCATCACTAACCACATTGACTTCCTCATCACTAACTACATTGACTTCCTCATCACTAACCACATTGACTTCCTCATCACTAACTACATTGACTTCCTCATCACTAACCACATTGACTTCCTTCCTCATCACTAACCACATTGACTTCCTCATCACTAACCACATTGACTTCCTCATCACTAACCACATTGACTTCCTCATCACTAACCACATTGACTTCCTCATCACTAACTGTGTATTGTACTGTAACTCACCCCAGTTACACTAACCACATTGACTTCCTCATCACTAACCATATTGACTTCCTCATCACTAACCATATTGACTTCCTCATCACTAACTGTGTATTGATCAGGTAGAAACTCTACTTCTCTTAAAGAATGCATTGCTTTTGCAATGTGCAGCAGTGGTGAGAGAAATTTGTCTTGGTGTTGAGCAAGAGTGTAACGACAAGATAACGTGGTAATGTGACTCTACCTAGACAGTAGAGGACAGCTAGCCAACCAATGTATTTCTCCCAACGATGCCCATCTGGATGCATCCAATACAGGTGTTCCAGTTATGTGGGAAAGAGTCACTGTTTACAAAAATAATATTAACAAATAGTAATATGCAATTTAGCAGATGGTTTTTATCCAAATCCACTTATTGCCATGTGGTCCCTGGAATCAAACCCACTATGCTGCCGGTAGCAAGCACCATGCTCTACCAACTGACCTGTAGAGGACCGTGAGGTTCACGGAGGTTCACGGAGTCCCATACAGGTATGTTAGCCATTGGGCGTATGAAGACCTGGTCCCCCACCTTCAGCTGTAGAGTGACTGCATTAGCTCCGTTGGCAGCTCTATCACCGCTAGACTGGTGATCAGAGGAACGGACTGGTGATCGGAGGAACTGACTGGTGATCGGAGGAACGGACTGGTGATCGGAGGAACGGACTGGTGATCGGAGGAACGGACTGGTGATCGGAGGAACGGACTGGTGAACGGACTGGTGATCAGAGGAACGGATTGGTGATTGGAGGAACTGACTGGTGATTGGAGGAACTGACTGGTGATCGGAGGAACCGACTGGTGATCGGAGGAACCGACTGGTGATCGGAGGAACCGACTGGTGAACGGAGGAACCGACTGGTGAACGGAGGAACCGACTGGTGAACGGAGGAACCGACTGGTGAACGGACTGGTGATTGGAGGAACCGACTGGTGATCGGAGGAACCGACTGGTGAACGGACTGGTGATCGGAGGAACTGACTGGTGATCGGAGGAATTGACTGGTGATCGGAGGAACTGACTGGTGATCGGAGGAATTGACTGGTGATCGGAGGAATTGACTGGTGAACGGACTGGTGATCGGAGGAACTGACTGGTGATTGGAGGAACGGACTGGTGATCGGAGGAATTGACTGGTGAACGGAGGAACTGACTGGTGATCGGAGGAACGGACTGGTGAACGGACTGGTGATCGGAGGAAAGGACTGGTGATCGGAGGAAAGGACTGGTGATCGGAGGAAAGGACTGGTGATCGGAGGAACCGACTGGTGATCGGAGGAACCGACTGGTGACCGGAGGAACCGACTGGTGACCGGAGGAACCGACTGGTGACCGGAGGAACCGACTGGTGACGGGACTGGTGACTGGAGGAACGGACTGGTGACTGGAGGAACGGACTGGTGACCGGAGGAACGGACTGGTGACCGGAGGAACGGACTGGTGACCGGAGGAACGGACTGGTGATCGGAGGAACGGACTGGTGATCGGAGGAACGGACTGGTGATCGGAGGAACCGACTGGTGATCGGAGGAACGGACTTGTGATCGGAGGAACGGACTGGTGATCGGAGGAACGGACTGGTGATCGGAGGAACGGACTGGTGATCGGACTGGTGATTGGACTGGTGATCGGACTGGTGAACGGAGGAACGGACTGGTGATCGGAGGAACGGACTGGTGATCGGAGGAACGGACTGGTGAACGGAGGAACCGACTGGGGATCGGAGGAACGGACTGGTGACCGGACTGGTGATCGGAGGAACGGACTGGTGATCGGAGGAAGGGACTGGTGAACGGACTGGTGATCGGAGGAACGGACTGGTAAACGGAGGAACCGGCTGGTGATCGGAGGAACCGGCTGGTGATCGGAGGAACTGGCTGGTGATCGGAGGAACCGGCTGGTGAACGGACTCGTGAACAGAGGAACTGGCTGGTGATCGGAGGAACTGGCTGGTGATCGGAGGAAGGGACTGGTGAACGGACTGGTGATCGGAGGAACGGACTGGTAAACGGAGGAACCGGCTGGTGATCGGAGGAACCGGCTGGTGATCGGAGGAACCGGCTGGTGATCGGAGGAACCGGCTGGTGAACGGACTCGTGAACAGAGGAACTGGCTGGTGATCGGAGGAACTGGCTGGTGATCGGAGGAACTGGCTGGTGAACGGAGGAACCGGCTGGTGATCGGAGGAACCGGCTGGTGAACGGACTGGTGATCGGAGGAACTGACTGGTGATCGGAGGAACTGACTGGTGAACGGACTGGTGAACGGAGGAACGGACTGGTGAACGGACTGGTGATCGGAGGAACGGACTGGTGATCGGAGGAACGGACTGGTGATCGGAGGAACGGACTGGTGATCGGAGGAACGGACTGGTGATCGGAGGAACGGACTGGTGATCGGAGGAACGGACTGGTGAACGGACTGGTGAACGGAGGAACGGACTGGTGAACGGAGGAACGGACTGGTGAACGGAGGAACCGACTGGTGATCGGAGGAACGACTGGTGATCGGAGGAACGGACTGGTGATCGGAGGAACGGACTGGTGATCGGAGGAACGGACTGGTGACCGGAGGAACGGACTGGTGACCGGAGGAACGGACTGGTGACCGGACTGGTGATCAGAGGAACGGACTGGTGATCGGAGGAACGGACTGGTGACCGGAGGAACCGACTGGTGACCGGAGGAACCGACTGGTGACCGGACTGGTGACCGGACTGGTGATCGGACTGGTGATCGGACTGGTGATCGGACTGGTGATCGGACTGGTGATCGGACTGGTGAACGGACTGGTGATCGGACTGGTGATCGGACTGGTGATCAGAGGAACGGACTGGTGATCGGACTGGTGATCGGACTGGTGATCGGACTGGTGATCGGACTGGTGATCGGACTGGTGATCGGAGGAACGGACTGGTGATCGGACTGGTGATCGGACTGGTGATCGGACTGGTGATCGGAGGAACGGACTGGTGATCGGAGGAACGGACTGGTGATCGGAGGAACGGACTGGTGATCGGAGGAACGGACTGCTGATCGGAGGAACGGACTGGTGATCGGAGGAACGGACTGGTGAACGGACTGGTGAACGGAGGAACGGACTGGTGAACGGAGGAACCGACTGGTGATCGGAGGAACGGCTGGTGATCGGAGGAACCGGCTGGTGAACGGACTGGTGAACCGAGGAACTGACTGGTGATCGGAGGAACTGGCTGGTGATCGGAGGAACTGGCTGGTGATCGGAGGAACCGGCTGGTGAACGGACTGGTGATCGGAGGAACTGACTGGTGATCGGAGGAACTGACTGGTGAACGGAGGAACGGACTGGTGATCGGAGGAACGGACTGGTGATCGGAGGAACGGACTGGTGATCGGAGGAACGGACTGGTGAACGGAAGAACCGACTGGTGATCGGAGGAACCGGCGGGTGAACGGACTGGTGCTCGGAAGAACTGGCTGGTGATCGGAGGAACCGCCTGGTGATCGGAGGAACCGCCTGGTGATCGGAGGAACCGCCTGGTGATCGGAGGAACCGACTGGTGAACAGAGGAACTGGCTGGTGAACGGAGGAACCGGCAGGTGATCGGACTGGTGAACGGAGGAACTGACTGGTGAATGGAGGAACCGGCTGGTGAATGGAGGAACCGGCTGGTGAATGGAGGAACCGGCTGGTGAACGGAGGAACCGGCTGGTGATCGGAGGAACCGGCTGGTGAACGGACTGGTGATCGGAGGAACTGGCTGGTGATCGGAGGAACTGGCTGGTGATCGGAGGAACTGACTGGTGAACGGAGGAACCGGCTGGTGAACGGAGGAACTGGCTGGTGAACGGAGGAACCGGCTGGTGATCGGACTGGTGAACGGAGGAACTGACTGGTGAATGGAGGAACCGACTGGTGAATGGAGGAACCGGCTGGTGAATGGAGGAACCGGCTGGTGAACGGAGGAACCGGCTGGTGATCGGAGGAACCGGCTGGTGAACGGACTGGTGATCGGAGGAACTGGCTGGTGATCGGAGGAACTGGCTGGTGATCGGAGGAACTGACTGGTGAACGGAGGAACCGGCTGGTGATCGGAGGAACCGGCTGGTGAACGGAGGAACCGGCTGGTGAACGGACTGGTGAACGGAGGAACTGACTGGTGAATGGAGGAACCGTCTGGTGAACGGACTGGTGAACGGAGGAACTGACTGGTGAATGGAGGAACCGGCTGGTGATCGGAGGAACCGGCTGGTGAACGGATTTGGTGATCGGAGGAACAGACTGGTGATCAGTGGAACCGGCTGGTGAACGGAGGAACTGACTGGTGATCAGTGGAACTGACTGGTGATCGGAGGAACTGATCTAGGGTTTGGGCCAATCCCCCCCAGAAATGTCCAGGAAATTGCAGGTGCCTTGGTGGAAGAGTGGGTTAACATCTCACAGCAAGAACTGGCAAATCTGATGCAGTCCATGAGGAGGAGATGCACGGCAGTACTTAATGCAGCTGGTGGCCACACCAGATACTGACTGTTACTTTTGATTTTGACCCCCTCCCTTTGTTCAGGGACACATTATTCAATTTCTGTTAGTCACATGTCTGTGGAATTTGTTCAGTTTACGTCTCAGTTGTTGAATCTTGTTATGTTCATAGAAATATTTACACATGTCAAGTTTGCTGAATATAAACTCAGTGAGAGGACGTTTATTATAATTTTTTTTGCTGAGTTCATATAGGCTTCATAGTACATTCACATTCCCAATACAACTCCCCTTGATGTCCTCTCCAGGGAGTGTTTTGGTAAGAAGTTTGAGGTTTTGCGTCAGCTGTCAGAGTCCAGTGAAGACAAGGTTCCTCTGTTGGACTTGTTGGTGTTGCTGTTCTACTCTCCTATGCAACACATCCACGAGTACGCCAGGCTGCTGCTCAAACTGGCCACCTGTTTCGATGTGGTACGTACCTTCCATCTATCAGTACTTCTAACAGGTTCTGAAGTCTTTGTGGAATGTTGTCACTATATCTTCGCTTCTCTTCTCTTTTCTTCTCAATCAATCAATCAATCAATCAATCAATCAATCAATCACATTTAAAGCCTTTCTCCTGGTAATCTCAGAGTACAGTGGAATACCAGAGGCTGCAGGAGGGCTGCTCCAAGTATGAGGCACTGTCTCTCAGCCTGGGGAGGAAGAGGAAGGAGGCAGAGACAACGAACCAATTCTGGAGGACATATTCTGGGAAAACTACTGTGAGTAGAGTGGTCCTGTTACAGATGTTACAGAACCAGAGACATTTTGTTGTGCTAGTTATCCTGTCTGTAGATCTCACTAGTTATCCTGTCTGTAGATCCCACTAGTTATCCTGTCTGTAGATCCCACTAGTTATCCTGTCTGTAGATCTCACTAGTTATCCTGTCTGTAGATCCCACGAGTTATCCTGTCTGTAGATCTCACTAGTTATCCTGTCTGTAGATCCCACGAGTTATCCTGTCTGTAGATCCCACTAGTTATCCTGTCTGTAGATCCCACTAGTTATCCTGTCTGTAGATCCCACTAGTTATCCTGTCTGTAGATCTCACTAGTTATCCTGTCTATAGATCCCACTAGTTATCCTGTCTGTAGATCTCACTAGTTATCCTGTCTATAGATCCCACTAGTTATCCTGTCTGTAGATCTCACTAGTTATCCTGTCTGTAGATCTCACTAGTTATCCTGTCTGTAGATCTCACTAGTTATCCTGTCTGTAGATCTCACTAGTTATCCTGTCTGTAGATCCCACGAGTTATCCTGTCTGTAGATCTCACTAGTTATCCTGTCTGTAGATCTCACTAGTTACCCTGTCTATAGATCCCACTAGTTATCCTGTCTGTAGATCTCACTAGTTATCCTGTCTATAGATCTAGTACTGGTCTCAGATGTGTTTATACTGTGTTAGGTCCTGCTAGTCTGCAGGATTTCCTTCAGAAGCCCCAGGCTGCTGTGTAGAGAATAAGTTACTCTCTAAATACAGTAGTGCTCTGCTCTGCTCCCAGGATGTCCTCCGTAATCCCCAGCGCAGGCTGGTGTATGAGAGTAGCAACAAGAGCCTGACCCTCCAGAACGCCAGGAGGTTCTCTGTTAACTGGTTCATCCTGTTCAACGACGCTCTGATTCATGCACAGGTAAGAGTCTATAACCATAATCTGTAAACAGTAGGCACACATCAACATCGATAAGGCTAGTGAAGGGCTGGGTAGCACACGTTGATCTCGACTCTGAATCAGGCATTTAAGGCCTTTAGCAGACTAATCTGTTACAATTATCACGTCACACTGTGCGATGTTACCAGATTTAAAATATTGATATCAACCTGGCCAGATTGTACGATTTGCTTCAGTTTCGTCGTCGCATTCTACGATTGGCTTGCGAGGCTACGTCAGCCGACGTAGGCCACATCAACTGTAGAGGTCTGATCTGAGTCGACGTAGGCCACATCGACTGTAGAGGTTTGATCTGAGTCGACGTAGGCCACATCGACTGTAGAGGTTTGATCTGTGCCGACGTAGGCCACATCTACTGTAGAGGTTTGATCTGAGTCGACGTAGGCCACATCGACTGTAGAGGTTTGATCTGAGTCGACGTAGGCCACATCGACTGTAGAGGTTTGATCTGAGTCGACGTAGGCCACATCGACTGTAGAGGTTTGATCTGAGTCGACGTAGGCCACATCGACTGTAGAGGTTTGATCTGTGCCGACGTAGGCCACATCTACTGTAGAGGTTTGATCTGTGCCGACGTAGGCCACATCGACTGTAGAGGTTTGATCTGAGTCGACGTAGGCCACATCTACTGTAGAGGTCTGATCTGAGTCGACGTAGGCCACATCTACTGTAGAGGTTTGATCTGAGCCGACGTAGGCCACATCTACTGTAGAGGTTTGATCTGAGCCGACGTAGGCCACATCTACTGTAGAGGTCTGATCTGAGTCGACGTAGGCCACATCGACTGTAGAGGTCTGATCTGAGCCGACGTAGGCCACATCGACTGTAGAGGTTTGATCTGTGCCGACGTAGGCCACATCGACTGTAGAGGTTTGATCTGAGTCGACGTAGGCCACATCTACTGTAGAGGTCTGATCTGAGTCGACGTAGGCCACATCTACTGTAGAGGTTTGATCTGAGCCGACGTAGGCCACATCTACTGTAGAGGTTTGATCTGAGCCGACGTAGGCCACATCTACTGTAGAGGTCTGATCTGAGTCGACGTAGGCCACATCGACTGTAGAGGTCTGATCTGAGTCGACGTAGGCCACATCGACTGTAGAGGTCTGATCTGAGCCGACGTAGGCCACATCGACTGTAGAGGTCTGATCTGAGTCGACGTAGGCCACATCGACTGTAGAGGTCTGATCTGTGCCGACGTAGGCCACATCGACTGTAGAGGTTTGATCTGAGCCGACGTAGGCCACATCGACTGTAGAGGTTTGATCTGAGCCGACGTAGGCCACATCGACTGTAGAGGTCTGATCTGAGTCGACGTAGGCCACATCGACTGTAGAGGTTTGATCTGAGCCGACGTAGGCCACATCGACTGTAGAGGTCTGATCTGTGCCGACGTAGGCCACATCGACTGTAGAGGTTTGATCTGAGCCGACGTAGGCCACATCGACTGTAGAGGTTTGATCTGAGCCGACGTAGGCCACATCGACTGTAGAGGTTTGATCTGAGCCGACGTAGGCCACATCGACTGTAGAGGTCTGATCTGTGCCGACGTAGGCCACATCTACTGTAGAGGTCTGATCTGAGCCGACGTAGGCCACATCTACTGTAGAGGTCTGATCTGAGCCGACGTAGGCCACATCGACTGTAGAGGTCTGATCTGAGCCGACGTAGGCCACATCTACTGTAGAGGTTTGATCTGTGCCGACGTAGGCCACATCGACTGTAGAGGTCTGATCTGAGTCGACGTAGGCCACATCGACTGTAGAGGTTTGATCTGTGCCGACGTAGGCCACATCGACTGTAGAGGTTTGATCTGAGTCGACGTAGGCCACATCTACTGTAGAGGTCTGATCTGAGCCGACGTAGGCCACATCTACTGTAGAGGTCTGATCTGAGCCGACGTAGGCCACATCTACTGTAGAGGTTTGATCTGTGCCGACGTAGGCCACATCGACTGTAGAGGTCTGATCTGAGTCGACGTAGGCCACATCGACTGTAGAGGTCTGATCTGAGTCGACGATCTCAGCAGATCTAGACCCTGTTACACTGAATCAGCGGACCTAGACCCTGTCTCACTGAATCAACAGACCTAGACCCTGTCTCACTGAACCAACAGACCTAGACCCTGTCTCACTGAACCAACAGACCTAGACCCTGTCTCACTGAATCAACAGACCTAGACCCTGTCTCACTGAATCAACAGACCTAGACCCTGTCTCACTGAATCAGCAGACCTAGATCTGTCTCACTGAACCAACAGAACTAGACCCTGTCTCACCTCACTGAATCAACAGACCTAGACCTTGTCTCACTGAACCAGCAGACCTAGACCCTGTCTCACTGAATCAGCAGACCTAGACCCTGTCTCACTGAATCAGCAGACCTAGACCCTGTCTCACTGAACCAACAGAACTAGACCCTGTCTCACTGAACCAGCAGACCTAGACCCTGTCTCACTGAATCAGCAGACCTAGACCCTGTCTCACTGAATCAGCAGACCTAGACCCTGTCTCACTGAACCAGCAGACCTAGACCCTGTCTCACTGAACCAACAGACCTAGACCCTGTCTCACTGAATCAGCAGACCTAGACCATGTCTCACTGAACCAACAGACCTAGACCCTGTCTCACTGAACCAACAGACCTAGACCCTGTCTCACTGAATCAACAGACCTAGACCCTGTCTCACTGAATCAACAGACCTAGACCCTGTCTCACTGAATCAGCAGACCTAGACCCTGTCTCACTGAATCAGCAGACCTAGACCCTGTCTCACTGAATCAGCAGACCTAGACCCTGTCTCACTGAACCAACAGAACTAGACCCTGTCTCACTGAACCAGCCAAGACCTAGTGGTACTGAATCAGCAGCCCTAGACCCTGTTACACTGAACTGGGGATTACTGTCTGGGCAAAATCGTGGCATAAGATGGCTATAATCACACAGGCCGCAAAGGCCTTTACTAAACAGCTATTGAAACCCCAATGAAAGAGTTGGTAAGGAACTATTGAAACTCCAATGACATAGTTGGTAAGGAACTATTGAAACCAATGAAAGAGTGGGTAAGGAACTATTGAAACCAATGAAAGAGTTGGTAAGGGACTATTGAAACCAATGAAAGAGTTGGTAAGGGACTATTGAAACCAATGAAAGAGTTGGTAAGGGACTATTGAAACCAATGAAAGAGTTGGTAAGGGACTAATGAAACCAATGAAAGAGTTGGCAAGGGACTATTGAAACCAATGAAAGAGTTGGTAATGGACTATTGAAACCAATGAAAGAGTTGGTAAGGGACTATTGAAACCAATGAAAGAGTTGGCAAGGAACTATTGAAACCAATGAAAGAGTTGGTAAGGAACTATTGAAACCAATGAAAGAGTTGGTAAGGAACTATTGAAACCAATGAAAGAGTTGGTAAGGGACTATTGAAACCAATGAATGTGTTGGTAAGATTTGATTCTATAAGGCTGATATTGTGTCTTTATTCCATCAGGGTACCATCCCCTCTAAGAGCTTTGTAAGTATACACTGTGTGCTGTTGTCTTGGGATTGAACCTGTCCTCTCCTGGTATTGTATCTCCTGGGTTCTTGTGGCTCTGCTTGAGAAAGCTTGTCATACATACAAGCTACTGAACTGAGACTCCCAGGCCAGGGGCTGTCCTTGGCTGCCTGTATGTCTGTTTTGGGTGTGATTGTGGAACAATGGCCTGGGTTAGGAGATTTCAAATCAAATCAAATCAAATCAAATCAAATTTTATTTGTCACATACACATGGTTAGCAGATGTTAATGCGAGTGTAGCGAAATGCTTGTGCTTCTAGTTCCGACAATGCAGTAATAACAAGTAATCTAACTAACAATTCCAAACTACTGTCTTGTACACAGTGTAAGGGGATAAAGAATATGTACATAAGGATATATGAATGAGTGATGGTACAGAGCAGCATAGGCAAGATACAGTAGATGGTATCGGGTACAGTATGTACAAATGAGATGAGTATGTAAACAAAGTGGCATAGTATAGTATAAAGTGGCTAGTGATACATGTATTACATAAGGATACCGTCGATGATATAGAGTACAGTATATACGTATGCGTATGAGATGAATAATGTAGGGTAAGTAACATTTATATAAGGTAGCATTGTTTAAAGTGGCTAGTGATATATTTACATCATTTCCCATCAATTCCCATTATTAAAGTGGCTGGAGTTGAGTCAGTGTCAGTGTGTTGGCAGCAGCCACTCAATGTTAGTGGTGGCTGTTTAACAGTCTGATGGCCTTGAGATAGAAGCTGTTTTTCAGTCTCTCGGTCCCAGCTTTGATGCACCTGTACTGACCTCGCCTTCTGGATGATAGCGGGGTGAACAGGCAGTGGCTCGGGTGGTTGATGTCCTTGATGATCTTTATGGCCTTCCTGTGACATCGGGTGGTGTAGGTGTCCTGGAGGGACACCAGGCCTTGTCCTCCTGTTGTATTTACACAGCACAGAGCCTTATCAGCAGTGACTTACAGTACAACTTACCCTGTTGTAACCTGGCTATAACATTGCAACACTGTCCTTTGAGAAGGTCATTTTCAATGAACACTGTTGTCCTTTATTCTGGTTTGTTGACAGTTGATGAACTGCCTATGTTGGAGCTGCTATAGGCTACTGCTCTCTCTGTTGGAGCTGCTATAGGCTACTGCTCTCTCTGTTGGAGCTGCTATAGGCTACTGCTCTCTCTGTTGGAGCTGTGGTGACTGCTATTGGCTACTGCTCTCTCTGTTGGAGCTGTGGTGACTGCTATTGGCTACTGCTCTCTCTGTTGGAGGTGTGGTGACTGCTATAGGCTACTGCTCTCTCTGTTGGAGCTGTGGTGACTGCTATAGGCTACTGCTCTCTCTGTTGGAGCTGTGGTGACTGCTATAGGCTACTGCTCTCTCTGTTGGAGCTGTGGTGACTGCTATAGACTACTGCTCTCTCTGTTGGAGCTGTGGTGACTGCTATAGACTACTGCTCTCTCTGTTGGAGCTGTGGTGACTGCTATAGACTACTGCTCTCTCTGTTGGAGCTGTGGTGACTGCTATAGACTACTGCTCTCTCTGTTGGAGCTGTGGTGACTGCTATAGGCTACTGCTCTCTCTGTTGGAGCTGTGGTGACTGCTATAGGCTACTGCTCTCTCTGTTGGAGCTGTGGTGACTGCTATAGGCTACTGCTCTCTCTGTTGGAGCTGTGGTGACTGCTATAGACTACTGCTCTCTCTGTTGGAGCTGTGGTGACTGCTATAGACTACTGCTCTCTGTGTGTTTTGTCATTTTCTCTCATTTGACTTTTTGACGGTGTCATTAGAGTTCCCAGAATGTCCTTCTCCTCTTTGTCTCTTGATCACACACACACACACACACACACACACACACACACACACACACACACACACACACACACACACACACACACACACACACACACACACACACACACACACACTGCAGAAGGGGAAGAGACTCGTCCAGAAAGCTATTGATTCAGCAGATACTGAAAAATGACTCTACATGTACAGTAACATAAACCGAAGAAATACAGAAATGAAACAATCTATAAATTCTCACAATATAAACAATGACATTTATTTTAAAGTTGCATAACGTGGTTAAAAATAATATCTACAATGTACACTGAGTGTACAAAACATTAGGAACACCTGCTCTTTCCATGACAGTGACTGACTGACCAGGTGAATCCAGGTGAAAGATATGATCCCTTATTGATGTCATCAATCAGTGTAGATGAAGGGGAGGTTTGTGTCAAAGAACTACAACGCTGCTGGGTTTTTAACGTTCAACAGTTTCCTTTGTGAACGGTCCACCACCCAAAGGACATCCAGCCAACTGGACACAACTGTGGGAAGCATCGGAGTCAACATGGACCAGCATCCCTGTGGAACGTTTTCAACACCTTGTGAAGTCAACATGGACCAGCATCCCTGTGGAACGCTTTTAGACACCTTGTAGAGTCAACATGGGCCAGCATCCCTGTGGAACGCTTTTAGACACCTTGTAGAGTCAACATGGACCAGCATCCCTGTGGAACGCTTTTAGACACCTTGTAGAGACAACATGGACCAGCATCCCTGTGGAACGCTTTAGACACCTTGTAGAGTCAACATGGACCAGCATCCCTGTGGAACGCTTTCAACACCTTGTAGAGTCAACATGGACCAGCATCCCTGTGGAACGCTTTAGACACCTTGTAGAGTCAACATGGACCAGCATCCCTGTGGAACGCTTTAGACACCTTGTAGAGTCAACATGGACCAGCATCCCTGTGGAACGCTTTAGACACCTTGTAGAGTCAACATGGACCAGCATCCCTGTGGAACGCTTTAGACACCTTGTAGAGTCAACATGGACCAGCATCCCTGTGGAGGTCGTTCCACACCTTGTAGAGTCAACATGGACCAGCATCCCTGTGGAACGCTTTAGACACCTTGTAGAGTCAACATGGACCAGCATCCCTGTGGAACGCTTTCAACACCTTGTAGAGTCAACATGGACCAGCATCCCTGTGGAACGCTTTAGACACCTTGTAGAGTCAACATGGACCAGCATCCCTGTGGAACGCTTTTAGACACCTTGTAGAGTCAACATGGACCAGCATCCCTGTGGAACGCTTTAGACACCTTGTAGAGTCAACATGGACCAGCATCCCTGTGGAACGCTTTAGACACCTTGTAGAGTCAACATGGACCAGCATCCCTGTGGAACGCTTTCAACACCTTGTAGAGTCAACATGGACCAGCATCCCTGTGGAACGCTTTAGACACCTTGTAGAGTCAACATGGACCAGCATCCCTGTGGAACGCTTTAGACACCTTGTAGAGTCAACATGGACCAGCATCCCTGTGGAACGCTTTAGACACCTTGTAGAGTCAACATGGACCAGCATCCCTGTGGAACGCTGTAGACACCTTGTAGAGTCCATGTCCCCGACGAATTGAGGCTGTTCTTAGGGGAAAAGGGGGGAAAAGGGGGTGCAACTCAATATTATGAAGGTGTTCCTAATGTTTTGTGCACTCAGTGTAGTTTTGTGTTACCAGAGGCAAGTCATCCTGTAACACGTGGAATTCTGCTTGTTCTGCTTGACTTCTGCTTGTTCTGCTTGACTTCTGCTTGACTTCTGCTTGTTCTGCTTGACTTCTGCTTGACTTCTGCTTGTTCTGCTTGACTTCTGCTTGACTTCTGCTTGTTCTGCTTGACTTCTGCTTGTTCTGCTTGACTTCTGCTTGAATTCTGCTTGTTCTGCTTGACTTCTGCTTGACTTCTGCTTGTTCTGCTTGACTTCTGCTTGTTCTGCTTGTTCTACTTGTTCTGCTTGTTCTGCTTGTTCATCACTGTTCTGTCTCCCTTCAGTTCTCATCTCATCATGTCTACTCCCTGGCTACTCTCTGGGTGGAACCCATCACTAACATCACTGTTCTGTCTCCCTTCAGTTCTCATCTCATCATGTCTACTCCCTGGCTACTCTCTGGGTGGAACCAATCACTGACATCACTGTTCTGTCTCCCTTCAGTTCTCATCTCATCATGTCTACTCCCTGGCCACTCTCTGGGTGGAACCAATCACTGACATCACTGTTCTGTCTCCCTTCAGTTCTCATCTCATCATGTCTACTCCCTGGCTACTCTCTGGGTGGAACCAATCACTGACATCACTGTTCTGTCTCCCTTCAGTTCTCATCTCATCATGTCTACTCCCTGGCCACTCTCTGGGTGGAACCCATCACTGCCAGCAGAAACCTGTAAGTTTAGTCTACCTGCTATCCTTCTGTCAACCAATAACTGACTAGCCTGTTCTAGCAAGGGAGAGTATGGGGTTGAGGTCTGGTAACACCAGACTAATCAATAACTAATGTAAACTCAGCTAAAAAATAAACGTCCTTTCACTGTCAACTGAGTTTATATTCAGCAGACTTAACATGTGTAAATATTTGTATGAACATAACAAGATTCAACAACTGAGACATAAACTGAACAACTTACACAAACATGTGACTAACAGAAATTGAATGTGTCCCTGAACAAAAGGGGGGGGGGGTCAAAATCTAAACTAACAGTCAGTATCTGGTGTGGCCACCAGCTGCATTAAGTACTGCAGTGCATCTCCTCCTCATGGACTGCACCAGATTTGCCGGTTCTTGCTGTGAGATGTTACCCCACTGTTCCACCAAGGCACCTGCAAGTTCCCAGACATTTCTGGGGGGAATGGCCCTAGCCCTCACCCTCCGATCCAACAGGTCCCAAACGTGCTCAATGGGATTGAGATCCGGGCTCGTCACTGGCCATGGCAGAACACTGACATTCCTGACATGCAAGAAATCACGCACAGAACGAGCAGTATGGCTGGTGGCATTGTCATGCTGGAGGGTCATGTCAGGATGAGCCTGCAGGAAGGGTACCACATGAGGGAGGAGGATGTCTTCCCTGTAACGCACAGCGTTGAGATTGCCTGCAATGACAACAGGCTCAGTCCGATGATGCTGTGACACACAGCCCCAGACCATGACGGACCCTCCACCTCCAAATCGATCCCGCTCCAGAGTACAGGCCTCGGTGAAATGCTCATTCCTTTGACGATAAACGCGAATCCGACCAACACCCCTAGAAAGCTTGTTTTTAAATCTCCTACTGTTCTATTTAATGTTGTCTTCTTCTGCCCCCAGGTATGGAATTAAGGTGACAACTCCAGAGGAGAGCTTCACTCTGATAGCATCCTCAGCTCAGGAGAAGGTACAGCTCTCAGTCTAGTGTCTGGTTGACACACCTCATAATCCCAACTCTGATAGCATCCTCAGCTCAGGAGAAGGTACAGCTCTCAGTGTAGTGTCTGGTTGACACACCTCATAATCCCAACTCTGATAGCATCCTCAACTCAGGAGAAGGTACAGCTCTCAGTCTAGTGTCTGGTTGACACACCTCATAATCCCAACTCTGATAGCATCCTCTCCTCAGGAGAAGGTACAGCTCTCAGTCCAGTGTCTGGTTGACACACCTCATAATCCCAACTCTGATAGCATCCTCTCCTCAGGAGAAGGTACAGCTCTCAGTCTGGTTGACACACCTCATAATCCCAACTCTCCCAGGATATCCACATCAGACTAACCACAGCTGTCTTTGACTCTTAAGGTTGACGTGTTATCCCACTGTTTCCCTCTGTCCCTCTAGGCTAAGTGGCTGAGGGCTATTAACCAGGCCGTGGAGGCGGTGTTGACCGGAGAGGGGAGCGGTCCTGGGGTCCCCGCTGTCTCTCGTACCGCCTCCTACATCTTCTACAAAGACCTACGTCTGAAGGATGCCTCCTACTCAGGCCGCTGGCTGTCTGGCAAACCCCACGGCAAGTGAGTCTAAAGGAGGGACGGGTTTGCAGAGAACTTTACAGAGAACTTTACAGAGAACTTTACGTATAACTTCACAGATAACTTTACATATAACTTTACAACGAACTTTACAGGAAACTTTACATAGAACTTTACAGGAAACTTTACGTTGAACTTTACAGATAACTTTACAGATAACTTTACAGATAACTTTACAGAGAACTTTACAGAACACTTTACAGAAAACAGGGAACTGAAGGTGTTCTAAGACCAGTCGTTTGTATTAGCTAGATTATTTACACTTTCTAGTAGGTCTATCCTTAACATACAATTCTGCACTATTGTATAATAAGGCCAAAGTACACTTTTTTTGTTTTGTTTGTGTTGACAGATTGTCTTCTTCTTTTTCGAACAGAGGGATCATGAAATGGCCAGATGGAAGAAAGTTCACGGGGACCTTTAAACAAGGACTGGAGGACGGGTCAGTGTTAGCCCGATTAATGCAGAGTTCAGAGTTCACAGTGGTTAAACCAGGCAGTGTGAGAGGCATGGTCAACATGCAGATGTTGTAACCACTGTGTTTTTGTCTCTTGTGCCTGTAGCTATGGAGACTGTATAATGCCAAACAAGATCCTCAACAATAGTGATCGTTACCAGGGCCACTGGAAAGATGGGAAGATGCATGGCTTTGGGACATACAGGTGAGTTACTGTGTTCACCTGTATATACTACAGGGAGTTACTGTGTTTACCTGTATATACTACAGTAAGGGAGTTACTGTGTTCACCTGTATATACTACAGTAAGGGAGTTACTGTGTTCACCTGTATATACTACAGTAAGGGAGTTACTGTGTTCACCTGTATATACTACAGTAAGGGAGTTACTGTGTTCACCTGTATATACTACAGTAAGGGAGTTACTGTGTTCACCTGTATATACTACAGTAAGGGAGTTACTGTGTTCACCTGTATATACTACAGTAAGGGAGTTACTGTGTTCACCTGTATATACTACAGTAAGGGAGTTACTGTGTTCACCTGTATATACTACAGTAAGGGAGTTACTGTGTTCACCTGTATATACTACAGTAAGGGAGTTACTGTGTTCACCTGTATATACTACAGTAAGGGAGTTACTGTGTTCACCTGTATATACTACAGTAAGGGAGTTACTGTGTTCACCTGTATATACTACAGTAAGGGAGTTACTGTGTTCACCTGTATATACTACAGTAAGGGAGTTACTGTGTTCAGGTCAGGTGTATGATTGTAGTTATCTCCAGGTATGCTACAGGTGTATGATTGTAGTTCTCTCCAGGTATGATTGTAGTTCTCTCCAGGTATGCTACAGGTCAGGTGTATGATTGTAGTTCTCTCCAGGTATGATTGTAGTTCTCTCCAGGTATGCTACAGGTCAGGTGTATGATTATAGTTCTCTCTAGGTATGCTACAGGTGTATGATTGTAGTTCTCTCTAGGTATGCTACAGGTGTATGATTGTAGTTCTCTCCAGGTATGCTACAGGTGAATGATTGTAGTTCTCTCCAGGTATGCTACAGGTCAGGTGTATGATTGTAGTTCTCTCTAGGTATGCTACAGGTGAATGATTGTAGTTCTCTCCAGGTATGCTACAGGTCAGGTGTATGATTGTAGTTCTCTCTAGGTATGCTACAGGTGTATGATTGTAGTTCTCTCTAGGTATGCTACAGGTGTATGATTGTAGTTCTCTCCAGGTATGCTACAGGTGAATGATTGTAGTTCTCTCCAGGTATGCTACAGGTCAGGTGTATGATTGTAGTTCTCTCCAGGTTTGTTACAGGTGAATGATTGTAGTTCTCTCCAGGTATGTTACAGGTGAATGATTGTAGTTCTCTCCAGGTATGTTACAGGTGAATGATTGTAGTTCTCTCCAGGTATGATTGTAGTTTTCTCCAGGTATGCTACAGGTCAGGTGTATGATTGTAGTTCTCTCCAGGTATGATTGTAGTTTTCTCCAGGTATGCTACAGGTCAGGTGTATGATTGTAGTTCTCTCCAGGTTTGTTGCAGGTGAATGATTGTAGTTCTCTCCAGGTATGTTACAGGTGAATGATTGTAGTTCTCTCCAGGTATGTTACAGGTGAATGATTGTAGTTCTCTCAAGGTATGATTGTAGTTCTCTCGAGGTATGATTGTAGCTCTCTCCAGGTATGATTGTAGTACTCTCCAGGTATGATTGTAGTTCTCTCCAGGTATGATTGTAGTTCTCTCCAGGTATGCTACAGGTCAGGTGTATGAGGGATCCTTCCATGAGAACATCCGTCAGGGCCATGGGATGCTGAGCTCTGGGAAGCTGCTTGGCTCTTCTTCCAGTGTGTTCGTTGGCCAGTGGCTTCAAGACAAGAAGATGGGATATGGAGTGTTTGATGACATCACTAGGTATAGTACAGCCCTTGATTGACTTGATTTGTCATCGAAAACGTACATCTGTGGTTTCTTAGCCTGGTCTCAGATCTGTTGATACAAACGTACAGCTGTAGTTGAAAAGTTCTCAGTTCTGTGGTTGAATAGACTGGTCTCAGATCTGTGGTTGAATAGCCTGTTCTCAGATCTGTGGTTGAATAGCCTGGTCTCAGATCTGTGGTTGAATAGCCTGGTCTCAGATCTGTGGTTGAATAGCCTGGTCTCAGATCTGTGGTTGAATAGACTGGTCTGTGGTTGATGAAAACGTTCATCTGTGGTTGAATAGCCTGGTCTCAGATCTGTGGTTGAATAGCTTGGTCTCAGATCTGTGGTTGAATAGCCTGGTCTCAGATCTGTGGTTGAATAGCCTGGTCTCAGATCTGTGGTTGAATAGCCTGGTCTCAGATCTGTGGTTGAATAGCCTGGTCTGTGGTTGATGAAAACGTTAATCTGTGGTTGAATAGCCTGGTCTCAGATCTGTTGATACAAACGTACAGCTGTAGTTGAAAAGTTCTCAGTTCTGTGGTTGAATAGACTGGTCTCAGATCTGTGGTTGAATAGCATGTTCTCAGATCTGTGGTTGAATAGCCTGGTCTCAGATCTGTGGTTGAATAGACTGGTCTGTGGTTGATGAAAACGTTCATCTGTGGTTGAATAGCCTGGTCTCAGATCTGTGGTTGAATAGCTTGGTCTCAGATCTGTGGTTGAATAGCCTGGTCTCAGATCTGTGGTTGAATAGCCTGGTCTCAGATCTGTGGTTGAATAGCCTGGTCTCAGATCTGTGGTTGAATAGCCTGGTCTGTGGTTGATGAAAACGTTAATCTGTGGTTTCTTAGCCTGGTCTCAGATCTGTTGATACAAACGTACAGCTGTAGTTGAAAAGTTCTCAGTTCTGTGGTTGAATAGACTGGTCTCAGATCTGTGGTTGAATAGCCTGTTCTCAGATCTGTGGATGAATAGCCTGGTCTGTGGTTGAATAGCCTGGTCTCAGATCTGTTGATACAAACGTACAGCTGTAGTTGAAAAGTTCTCAGTTCTGTGGTTGAATAGACTGGTCTCAGATCTGTGGTTGAATAGCCTGGTCTCAGATCTGTGGTTGAATAGCCTGTTCTCAGATCTGTGGTTGAATAGCTTGGTCTCAGGTCTGTGGTTGAATAGCCTGGTCTCAGGTCTGTGGTTGAATAGCTTGGTCTCAGGTCTGTGGTTGAATAGCCTGGTCTCAGATCTGTGGTTGAATAGCCTGGTCTCAGATCTGTGGTTGCTGCTCTGCTTTGCTCCAGTCTATGTGTCTGTCTCGTTTCAGAGGAGAGAAGTACATGGGCCTGTGGACTGATGACCAGCGACAGGGCAGTGGTGTGGTAGTCACTCAGTTTGGCCTTTACTATGAAGGGACCTTCAGCAACAACAAGATGGTGGTGAGTCATTAAATCTTTTAGGCTGTAGATCAGCTTTAATATTGCAAATGGATTGTGATTTCTATCAATGTAATTATCTGCATTATTTCCAATCCCTCATATATATTTGGGGGGGGGGGGGTGGGTAAATATATATAAATATACTGTATATATATGTAAATATATGTTCCTTTATTATTGTCCCTTAACCCTACCATCCCTCTCCTAATTGGAGTAAACTAATAAACAACAACACTTGGGCTTCTACTTCCTGTTTATACATACTATATACATTTTACTGTCACAACCTAGTTTACCAGAGTTATATGTTTGTTTTTAATTCCATTCTTCAGCTACCCTCAACCCTTCCTATCTAACTTGATCTCAATGTTGAATGTAATATTTTCTCTGTTAGGGTACTGGTCTGCTAGTATCTGATGATGACACAGCCTTTGAGGGAGAGTTCTCAGAAGACTGGACCCCTAATGGCAAGGTAAGGTATAGATAGAGAGGGATGCGGGGCAGCAGGGTAGCCTAGTGGTTAGAGTGTTGGGCCAGTAACCGAAAGGTTGGTGGCTCGAATCCCTGAGCTGACAAGGTAAAAAATCTGTCCTTCTGCCCCCTGAACAAGGCAGTTAAACCACTGTTCCTAGACCAGTTAACCCACTGTTCCTAGACCAGTTAACCCACTGTTCCTAGACCAGTTAACCCACTGTTCCTAGGCCAGTTAACCCACTGTTCCTAGACCAGTTAACCCCACTGTTCCTAGACCAGTTAACCCACTGTTCCTAGGCCAGTTAACCCACTGTTCCTAGGCCAGTTAACCCACTGTTCCTAGACCAGTTAACCCACTGTTCCTAGACCAGTTAACGCACTGTTCCTAGGCCAGTTAACCCACTGTTCCTAGGCCAGTTAACCCACTTTTCCTAGACCAGTTAACCCAATGTTCCTAGACCAGTTAACCCACTGTTCCTAGACCAGTTAACCCACTGTTCCTAGGCCAGTTAACCCACTGTTCCTAGACCAGTTAACCCACTGTTCCTAGACCAGTTAACCCACTGTTCCTAGACCAGTTAACCCACTGTTCCTAGACCAGTTAACCCACTGTTCCTAGACCAGTTAACCCACTGTTCCTAGGCCAGTTAACCCACTGTTCCTAGACCAGTTAACCCACTGTTCCTAGGCCAGTTAACCCACTGTTCCTAGACCAGTTAACCCACTGTTCCTAGACCAGTTAACCCACTGTTCCTAGGCCAGTTAACCCACTGTTCCTAGACCAGTTAACCCACTGTTCCTAGACCAGTTAACCCACTGTTCCTAGACCAGTTAACCCACTGTTCCTAGACCAGTTAACCCACTGTTCCTAGGCCAGTTAACCCACTGTTCCTAGACCAGTTAACCCACTGTTCCTAGACCAGTTAACCCACTGTTCCTAGACCAGTTAACCCACTGTTCCTAGGCCAGTTAACCCACTGTTCCTAGACCAGTTAACCCACTGTTCCTAGACCAGTTAACCCACTGTTCCTAGGCCAGTTAACCCACTGTTCCTAGACCAGTTAACCCACTGTTCCTAGACCAGTTAACCCACTGTTCCTAGACCAGTTAACCCACTGTTCCTAGACCAGTTAACCCACTGTTCCTAGGCCAGTTAACCCACTGTTCCTAGACCAGTTAACCCACTGTTCCTAGACCAGTTAACCCACTGTTCCTAGACCAGTTAACCCACTGTTCCTAGACCAGTTAACCCACTGTTCCTAGGCCAGTTAACCCACTGTTCCTAGACCAGTTAACCCACTGTTCCTAGACCAGTTAACCCACTGTTCCTAGACCAGTTAACCCACTGTTCCTAGGCCGTCATAGAAAATAAGAATTTGTTCTTAACTGACTAGCCTCGTTAGATCACTTTTCGAGCAGCTGACCAATTACGTGAGACGTTAGTCGTCAGAATTGACGCCCTCTGTCAGAAGACACTGCATTCAACACTCATCTTGTGTTGCCGTCTGTCCACAGGGTTACCTGTCCATGTCCAATGGAGACTCCATAGAGGGTCTGTTTAGTGGAGAGTGGACCTCGGGGCTGAAGATCACGGGAACCTACATGAAGCCTAACCTCTATGAACCTGACAAGACGCAATCAACCAGGGTGCTGTAAGGATGGTCTTCTTTATACTCTAGAAATCTAATATCATTTGGTGTGAGCTTTCATCTCTTCCTGCGCGTCTCTCTCTCTGACTGTCTGTCTGTGGCTCTCTGCCTGTCTGTCTGTGGCTCTCTGCCTGTCTGTCTGTGGCTCTCTGCCTGTCTGTCTGTGTCTCTCTGCCTGTCTGTCTGTGTCTCTCTGCCTGTCTGTCTGTGTCTCTCTGCCTGTCTGTCTGTGTCTCTCTGCCTGTCTGTCTGTGGCTCTCTGCCTGTCTGTCTGTGTCTCTCTGCCTGTCTGTCTGTGTCTCTCTGCCTGTCTGTCTGTGTCTCTCTGCCTGTCTGTCTGTGTCTCTCTGCCTGTCTGTCTGTCTGTGTCTCTCTGCCTGTCTGTCTGTCTGTGTCTCTCTGCCTGTCTGTCTGTCTGTCTGTCTGTGTCTCTCTGCCTGTCTGTCTGTCTGTGTCTCTCTGCCTGTCTGTCTGTCTGTCTGTCTGTGTCTCTCTGCCTGTCTGTCTGTGTCTCTCTGCCTGTCTGTCTGTCTGTGTCTCTCTGCCTGTCTGTCTGTCTGTGTCTCTCTGCCTGTCTGTCTGTCTGTGTCTCTCTGCCTGTCTGTCTGTCTGTCTGTGTCTCTCTGCCTGTCTGTCTGTCTGTCTGTGTCTCTCTGCCTGTCTGTCTGTCTGTCTGTGTCTCTCTGCCTGTCTGTCTGTCTGTCTGTGTCTCTCTGCCTGTCTGTCTGTCTGTCTGTGTCTCTCTGCCTGTCTGTCTGCCTGTCTGTGTCTCTCTACCTGTCTGTCTGTGCCTCTCTGCCTGTCTGTCTGTGCTTGTCTGTCTGTGTCTCTCTGACTGTCTGTGTGTGTCTCTCTGCCTGTCTGTCTGTGTTTCTCTACAGTGAGGCTGTCTGTGTTTTCTCTACAATTAGGCTGTCTGTGTTTTCTCTACAGTGAGGTGGGCTGTCTGTGTTTCTCTACAGTGAGGTGGGCTGTCTGTGTTTCTCTACAGTGAGGCTGTCTGTGTTTCTCTACAGTGAGGCTGTCTGTGTTTTCTCTACAGTGAGGCTGTCTGTGTTTCTCTACAGTGAGGCTGTCTGTGTTTCTCTACAGTGAGTTGGGCCGTCTAGCCGTATCCCCAGAGCAGAAGTGGAAGGCAGTGTTCTCAGAGTGTTGGAGCAGGCTGGGCTGTGAGGCCCCGGGACAGCCTGAGGAGAGAACGAGGGCCTGGGAAAACATCGCTGTTACACTCACCACAGGACGCAGAGACAGGTACACACACACACACACACACACACACACACACACACACACACACACACACACACACACACACACACACACACACACCTTGACAATTTTGCTTAACGTTTAAACTGCAATTTTATATATACTGAACAAAAATATAAACATTTTCAAAGAGTTTACTGAGTTCCAGTTCATTTAAGGAAATCAGTCAATTGAAATAAATTCATTAGGCCCTAATCTATGGATTTCACATGACTGGGCAGGGGCTCAGCCATAGGTGGGCCTGGGAAGGCATGGGCCCACCCACTGGGGAGCCAGGCCCAGCCAATCAGAATGAGTTTTTCCCCACAAAAGGGCTTTATTACAGACAGAAATACTCCTCAGTTACATCAGCTGTCCGGGTGGCTGGTCTCAGACGATCCCTCAGGTGAAGAAGCCAGATGTGGAGGTCTTGGGCTGGCATGGCTAAATGTGGTCTGTAGGGCTGACATAGTTACACCTGGTCTGTGGTTTTGAGGCCGGTTGGACGTACTGACAAATTATCTAAAATGACGTTGGAGGCGGCTTATGGTAGAGAAATGAACATTACATTCTCCGCCCAACAGCTCTGGTGGACATTCCTGCAGTCAAGCAAGCCAATTGCACACAACCTCATAACTTGACACATCTGTTGTGTTATATACACTTTACATGTGACTTTTTATATTTTTTGTTCATTATACTTTCATAGAATGTTTTAACGGGTACCAATCAGACGAGTCTTTGTAAGTCCTGTTGGGATCCTAAAGCAAAACAACCAACATGAACGTGTTCGTGAGAGTCTCACCTTTCCACAGAGGGGTCATATTAGTGCGTAGCCTGAACTGTTGGGACCCGACAGACAGAAGTTGGCAGATCGGCTGTTCTTAGTAGTCTTAGGGTAATGACCTGTCTAACCCCGGGGTAAGGCCCTGTCTAACCCCGGGGTAATGACCTGTCTAACCCCGGGGTAATGACCTGTCCAACCCCGGGGTAATGACCTGTCTAACCCCGGGGTAATGACCTGTCTAACCCCGGGGTAAGGCCCTGTCTAACCCCGGGGTAAGGCCCTGTCTAACCCCGGGGTGAGGACCTGTCTAACCCCGGGGTGAGGACCTGTCTAACCCCGGGGTGAGGACCTGTCTAACCCCGGGGTGAGGACCTGTCTAACCCCGGGGTGAGGACCTGTCTAACCCCGGGGTGAGGACCTGTCTAACCCCGGGGTGAGGACCTGTCTAATAGTTTGTAGGCCAAGCTGTCTCCTGGTCTGACAAACACCTCTCTAGCTCTGTCACCTTTCACCTCAGATGGGAAGTCTCCTGGTCTGACAAACACCATTCTAGTTCTGTCACCTTTCACCTCAGATGGGATGTCTCCTGGTCTGACAAACACCTCTCTAGCTCTGTCACCTTTCACCTCAGATGGGAAGTCTCCTGGTCTGACAAACACCTCTCTAGTTCTGTCACCTTTCACCTCAGATGGGATGTCTCCTGGTCTGATAAACACCTCTCTAGTTCTATCACCTTTCACCTCAGATGGGATGTCTCCTGGTCTGATAAACACCTCTCTAGTTCTGTCACCTTTCACCTCAGATGGGATGTCTCCTGGTCTGACAAACACCTCTCTAACTCGGTCACCTTTCACCTCAGATGGGAAGTCTCCTGGTCTGACAAACACCTCTCTAGCTCTGTCACCTTTCACCTCAGATGGGAAGTCTCCTGGTCTGACAAACACCATTCTAGTTCTGTCACCTTTCACCTCAGATGGGATGTCTCCTGGTCTGACAAACACCTCTCTAGCTCTGTCACCTTTCACCTCAGATGGGAAGTCTCCTGGTCTGACAAACACCTCTCTAGTTCTGTCACCTTTCACCTCAGATGGGATGTCTCCTGGTCTGATAAACACCTCTCTAGTTCTATCACCTTTCACCTCAGATGGGATGTCTCCTGGTCTGATAAACACCTCTCTAGTTCTGTCACCTTTCACCTCAGATGGGATGTCTCCTGGTCTGATAAACACCTCTCTAGTTCTGTTACCTTTCACCTCAGATGGGATGTCTCCTGGTCTGACAAACACCTCTCTAACTCGGTCACCTTTCACCTCAAATGTGAAAGTGCGACATCTGCGGATGCGGTGGACCGAGACCACCCAGACCATGCAAAAAAATATGCCTCTTGCTTTATGGGGATTTTTGTATTATGTTAATTTACACACCTGGATATACACCTGAACAAACACTCACGATGACTGGTTTCTATAGTGATGGATGTATGATGTCTGTCTCCAGTCCAGAGCTGCTGAGCAGGTCTCAGAGTCGAGTCCTGGAGAAGCTGGAGGTGATTCCTCAACACACAGGTCCAGTTACTGCTGGGGTGTATGACGGCATCCGACGATACCTCACCAAGGTGAATAACACACCGTACTGTAGGTCAACAGGGTAGCAGACTGATCGGGTCGACAGAGTAGCAGACTGATAGGGTCAACAGAGTAGCAGACTGATAGGGTCAACAGGGTAGCAGACTGATAAGGTCAACAGGGTAGCAGACTGATAGGGTCAACAGCTGTCAAGGGTAGCAGACTGATATGGTCAACAGCTGTCAAGGGTAGAAGACTGATGGGGTCAACAACTGTCAAGGGTAGCAGACTGATATGATCAACAGCTGTCAAGGGTAGCAGACTGATGGGGTCAACAACTGTCAGGAGTAGCAGACTGGTATGATCAACAGCTGTCAAGGGTAGCAGACTGATATGGTCAACAGCTGTCAAGGGTAGCAGACTGATATGGTCAACAGCTGTCAAGGATAGCAGACTGATATGGTCAACAACTGCCAAGGGTAGCAGATTGATAGGGTCAACAACTGTCAAGGGTAGCAGACTGATAGGGTCAACAACTGTCAAGGGTAGCAGACTGATAGGGTCAACAACTGTCAAGGGTAGCAGACTGATATGATCAACAGTTGTCAAGGGTAGCAGACTGATATGATCAACAGCTGTCAAGGGTAGCAGACTGATAAGATCAACAGCTGTCAAGGGTAGCAGACTGATAGGGTCAACAACTGTCAAGGGTAGCAGACTGATAGCAGACTGATATTCCCAGTATACCTAGTTGTGTTTCGACATGATACGCTAACAGATTGGGGCTGTTGTTGCGTAAGACTTTGTGCTTGCTAGATGATTTGTCTGTAGATGATTCTTCTTCTTCCCCTCATTGCACATCTCTTCTCCATCATCATCCTCCTCCTCCCCTCACCCTCCCCTGTCCTTCTCCAGGCCTGCGAAACACCCCTCCACCCTTTGGGGGGGTTACTGGAGACCCTAGTGACTGTGTACAGGATTACCTATATAGGGGTAGGATCTAACAGAAGGTTGCTACAACAGGCTGTGGAAGAGATCAGGTCCTACCTCATACGGATCTTCCAGCTGGTCAGGTACAGTACACTAGATGTTGTACCACTGTCTAAACTGATGCCCCAGTATAGAGAGATGCTACAGGTACAGTACACTAGATGTAGAGATGCTACAGGTACAGTACACTAGATGTAGAGATACTACAGGTACAGGTACAGTACACTAGATGTAGAGATACTACAGGTACTGTACACTAGATGTAGAGATGCTACAGGTACAGTACACTAGATGTAGAGATGCTACAGGTACAGTACACTAGATGTAGAGATGCTACAGGTACAGTACACTAGATGTAGAGATACTACAGGTACAGGACACTAGATGTAGAGATGCTACAGGTACAGGTACAGTACACTAGATGTAGAGATACTACAGGTACTGTACACTAGATGTAGAGATGCTACAGGTACAGTACACTAGATGTAGAGATGCTACAGGTACAGTACACTAGATGCAGAGATACTACAGGTACAGTACACTAGATGTAGAGATACTACAGGTACAGGTACAGTACACTAGATGTAGAGATACTACAGGTACTGTACACTAGATGCAGAGATACTACAGGTACAGTACACTAGATGTAGAGATACTACAGGTACAGGTACAGTACACTAGATGTAGAGATACTACAGGTACTGTACACTAGATGTAGAGATGCTACAGGTACAGTACACTAGATGTAGAGATGCTACAGGTACAGTACACTAGATGTAGAGATGCTACAGGTACAGTACACTAGATGTAGAGATGCTACAGGTACAGTACACTAGATGTAGAGATGCTACAGGTACAGTACACTAGATGTAGAGATGCTACAGGTACAGTACACTAGATGTAGAGATACTACAGGTACAGTACACTAGATGTAGAGATGCTACAGGTACAGGTACAGTACACTAGATGTAGAGATGCTACAGGTACAGGACACTAGATGTAGAGATACTACAGGTACAGTACACTAGATGTAGAGATGCTACAGGTACAGGTACAGTACATTAGATTTAGAGATGCTACAGGTACAGGTACAGGACACTAGATGTAGAGATGCTACAGGTACAGGTACAGTACACTAGATGTAGAGATACTACAGGTACAGTACACTAGATGTAGAGATACTACAGGTACAGTACACTAGATGTAGAGATGCTACAGGTACAGTACACTAGATGTAGAGATACTACAGGTACAGTACATTAGATGTAGAGATGCTACAGGTACAGGTACAGTACACTAGATGTAGGGATGCTACAGGTACAGGTACAGTACACTAGATGTAGAGATACTACAGGTACAGGTACAGTACACTAGATGTAGAGATACTACAGGTACAGTACACTAGATGTAGAGATGCTACAGGTACAGTACACTAGATGTAGAGATACTACAGGTACAGTACACTAGATGTAGAGATACTACAGGTACAGTACATTAGATGTAGAGATACTACAGGTACAGGTACAGTACACTAGATGTAGGGATGCTACAGGTACAGGTACAGTACACTAGATGTAGAGATACTACAGGTACAGGTACAGTACACTAGATGTAGAGATACTACAGGTACAGTACACTAGATGTAGAGATGCTACAGGTACAGGTACAGTACACTAGATGTAGGGATGCTACAGGTACAGTACACTAGATGTAGAGATACTACAGGTACAGGTACAGTACACTAGATGTAGAGATACTACAGGTACAGTACACTAGATGTAGAGATACTACAGGTACAGGTACAGTTCACTAGATGTAGAGATGCTACAGGTACAGTACACTAGATGTAGAGATGCTACAGGTACAGTACACTAGATGTAGAGATACTACAGGTACAGGACACTAGATGTAGAGATACTACAGGTACAGTACACTAGATGTAGAGATGCTACAGGTACAGGTACAATACACTAGATGTAGAGATACTACAGGTACAGTACACTAGATGTAGAGATACTACAGGTACAGTACACTAGATGTAGAGATACTACAGGTACAGTACACTAGATGTAGAGATACTACAGGTACAGGACACTATATGCAGAGATACTACAGGTACAGGTACAGTACAGTACACTAGATGTAGAGATACTACAGGTACAGGACACTAGATGTAGAGATACTACAGGTACAGGACACTAGATGTAGAGATGCTACAGGTACAGGACACTAGATGTAGAGATACTACAGGTACAGGTACAGTACACTAGATGTAAAGATACTACAGGTACAGGTACAGGACACAAGATGTAGAGATGCCACAGGTACAGGTACAGGACACTAGATGTAGAGATACTACAGGTACAGGTACAGTACACTAGATGTAAAGATACTACAGGTACAGGTACAGGACACTAGATGTAGAGATACTACAGGTACAGGACACTAGATGTAGAGATACTACAGGTACAGGTACAGTACAGTACACTAGATGTAGAGATACTACAGGTACAGGACACTAGATGTAGAGATACTACAGGTACAGTACACTAGATGTAGAGATGCTACAGGTACAGTACACTAGATGTAGAGATGCTACAGGTACAGGTACAGTACACTAGATGTAGAGATGCTACAGGTACAGGTACAGTACACTAGATGTAGAGATGCTACAGGTACAGTACACTAGATGTAGAGATGCTTCAGGTACAGGACACAAGATGTAGAGATACTACAGGTACAGGTACAGTACACTAGATGTAGAGATGCTACAGGTACAGGTACAGTACACTAGATGTAGAGATGCTACAGGTACAGGACACTAGATGTAGAGATGCTACAGGTACAGGTACAGTACACTAGATGTAGAGATGCTACAGGTACAGGTACAGTACACTAGATGTAGAGATACTACAGGTACAGTACACTAGATGTAGAGATACTACAGGTACAGGTACAGTACACTAGATGTAGGGATGCTACAGGTACAGTACACTAGATGTAGAGATACTACAGGTACAGTACACTAGATGTAGAGATACTACAGGTACAGGACACTAGATGTAGAGATACTACAGGTACAGGTACAGTACACTAGATGTAGAGATACTACAGGTACAGTACACTAGATGCAGGGATGCTACAGGTACAGTACACTAGATGTAGAGATACTACAGGTACAGGTACAGTACACTAGATGTAGAGATGCTACAGCTACATTACACTAGATGTAGAGATGCTACAGGTACAGGTACAGTACACTAGATGTAGAGATACTACAGGTACAGTACACTAGATGTAGAGATGCTACAGGTACAGGACACTAGATGTAGAGATACTACAGGTACAGTACACTAGATGTAGAGATACTACAGGTACAGGACACTAGATGCAGAGATACTACAGGTACAGTACACTAGATGTAGAGATGCTACAGGTACAGGTACAGTACACTAGATGTAGAGATACTACAGGTACAGTACACTAGATGTAGAGATGCTACAGGTACAGGACACTAGATGTAGAGATACTACAGGTACAGTACACTAGATGTAGAGATACTACAGGTACAGGACACTAGATGCAGAGATACTACAGGTACAGTACACTAGATGTAGAGATGCTACAGGTACAGGTACAGTACACTAGATGTAGAGATACTACAGGTACAGTACACTAGATGCAGAGATACTACAGGTACAGTACACTAGATGTAGAGATGCTACAGGTACAGGTACAGTACACTAGATGTAGAGATACTACAGGTACAGTACACTAGATGTAGAGATGCTACAGGTACAGGTACAGTACACTAGATGTAGAGATACTACAGGTACAGTACACTAGATGTAGAGATGCTACAGGTACAGGACACTAGATGTAGAGATACTACAGGTACAGTACACTAGATGTAGAGATACTACAGGTACAGGACACTAGATGTAGAGATACTACAGGTACAGTACACTAGATGTAGAGATACTACAGGTACAGGACACTAGATGTAGAGATACTACAGGTACAGTACACTAGATGTAGAGATACTACAGGTACAGGACACTAGATGTAGAGATACTACAGGTACAGTACACTAGATGTAGAGATACTACAGGTACAGTACACTAGATGTAGAGATGCTACAGGTACAGGACCCTAGATGTAGAGATACTACAGGTACAGTACACTAGATGTACAGATACTACAGGTACAGGACACTAGATGTAGAGATACTACAGGTACAGGACACTAGATGTAGAGATGCTACAGGTACAGGTACAGTACACTAGATGTAGAGATGCTACAGGTACAGTACACTAGATGTAGAGATACTACAGGTACAGTACACTAGATGTAGAGATGCTACAGGTACAGGTACAGTACACTAGATGTAGAGATGCTACAGGTACAGTACACTAGATGTAGAGATACTACAGGTACAGTACACTAGATGTAGAGATACTACAGGTACAGTACACTAGATGTAGAGATACTACAGGTACAGGACACTAGATGTAGAGATGCTACAGGTACAGTACACTAGATGTAGAGATACTACAGGTACAGTACACTAGATGTAGAGATACTACAGGTACAGTACACTAGATGTAGAGATACTACAGGTACAGTACACTAGATGTAGAGATGCTACAGGTACAGTACACTAGATGTAGAGATACTACAGGTACAGTACACTAGATGTAGAGATAGTACAGGTACAGTACACTAGATGTAGAGATGCTACAGGTACAGTACACTAGATGTAGAGATGCTACAGGTACAGGTACAGTACACTAGATGTAGAGATGCTACAGGTACAGTACACTAGATGTAGAGATACTACAGGTACAGTACACTAGATGTAGAGATGCTACAGGTACAGGTACAGTACACTAGATGTAGAGATGCTACAGGTACAGGACACTAGATGTAGAGATGCTACAGGTACAGGACACTAGATGTAGAGATGCTACAGGCACAGGACACTAGATGTAGAGATGCTACAGGTACAGTACACTAGATGTAGAGATGCTACAGGTACAGGTACAGTACACTAGATGTAGAGATGCTACAGGTACAGTACAGTACACTAGATGTAGAGATGCTACAGGTACAGTACAGTACACTAGATGTAGAGATGCTACAGGTACAGTACACTAGATGTAGAGATGCTACAGGTACAGTACACTAGATGTAGAGATACTACAGGTACAGGTACAGTACACTAGATGTAGAGATACTACAGGTACAGGTACAGTACACTAGATGTAGAGATACTACAGGTACAGGTACAGTACACTAGATGTAGAGATGCTACAGGTACAGTACACTAGATGTAGAGATGCTACAGGTACAGTACACTAGATCTAGAGATACTACAGGTACAGGTACAGTACACTAGATGTAGAGATGCTACAGGTACAGGTACAGTACACTAGATGTAGAGATACTACAGGTACAGGTACAGTACACTAGATGTAGAGATACAGCACCTGTTGTCTAATTACAGGGATATGTTCCACAGCACCTGTTGTCTAATTACAGGGATATGTTCCACAGCACCTGTTGTCTAATTACAGGGATATGTTCCACAGCACCTGTTGTCTAATTACAGGGATATGTTCCACAGCACCTGTTGTCTAATTACAGGGATATGTTCCACAGCACCTGTTGTCTAATTACAGGGATATGTTCCACAGCACCTGTTGTCTAATTACAGGGATATGTTCCACAGCACCTGTTGTCTAATTACAGGGATATGTTCCACAGCACCTGTTGTCTAATTACAGGGATATGTTCCACAGCACCTGTTGTCTAATTACAGGGATATGTTCCACAGCACCTGTTGTCTAATTACAGGGATATGTTCCACAGCACCTGTTGTCTAATTACAGGGATATGTTCCACAGCACCTGTTGTCTAATTACAGGGATATGTTCCACAGCACCTGTTGTCTAATTACAGGGATATGTTCCACAACACCTGTTGTCTAATTACAGGGATATGTTCCACAGCACCTGTTGTCTAATTACAGGGATATGTTCCACAGCACCTGTTGTCTAATTACAGGGATATGTTCCACAGCACCTGTTGTCTAATTACAGGGATATGTTCCACAGCACCTGTTGTCTAATTACAGGGATATGTTCCACAGCACCTGTTGTCTAATTACAGGGATATGTTCCACAGCACCTGTTGTCTAATTACAGGGATATGTTCCACAGCACCTGTTGTCTAATTACAGGGATATGTTCCACAACACCTGTTGTCTAATTACAGGGATATGTTCCACAGCACCTGTTGTCTAATTACAGGGATATGTTCCACAGCACCTGTTGTCTAATTACAGGGATATGTTCCACAGCACCTGTTGTCTAATTACAGGGATATGTTCCACAGCACCTGTTGTCTAATTACAGGGATATGTTCCACAGCACCTGTTGTCTAATTACAGGGATATGTTCCACAGCACCTGTTGTCTAATTACAGGGATATGTTCCACAGCACCTGTTGTCTAATTACAGGGATATGTTCCACAGCACCTGTTGTCTAATTACAGGGATATGTTCCACAGCACCTGTTGTCTAATTACAGGGATATGTTCCACAGCACCTGTTGTCTAATTACAGGGATATGTTCCACAACACCTGTTCTCTAATTACAGGGATATGTTCCACAGCACCTGTTGTCTAATTACAGGGATATGTTCCACAGCACCTGTTGTCTAATTACAGGGATATGTTCCACAGCACCTGTTGTCTAATTACAGGGATATGTTCCACAGCACCTGTTGTCTAATTACAGGGATATGTTCCACAGCACCTGTTGTCTAATTACAGGGATATATTCCACAACACCTGTTGTCTAATTACAGGGATATGTTCCACAGAACCTGTTGTCTAATTACAGGGATATGTTCCACAGCACCTGTTGTCTAATTACAGGGATATGTTCCACAGCACCTGTTGTCTAATTACAGGGATATGTTCCACAGCACCTGTTGTCTAATTACAGGGATATGTTCCACAGCACCTGTTGTCTAATTACAGGGATATGTTCCACAGCACCTGTTGTCTAATTACAGGGATATGTTCCACAGCACCTGTTGTCTAATTACAGGGATATGTTCCACAGCACCTGTTGTCTAATTACAGGGATATGTTCCACAGCACCTGTTGTCTAATTACAGGGATATGTTCCACAGCACCTGTTGTCTAATTACAGGGATATGTTCCACAGCACCTGTTGTCTAATTACAGGGATATGTTCCACAGCACCTGTTGTCTAATTACAGGGATATGTTCCACAGCACCTGTTGTCTAATTACAGGGATATGTTCCACAGCACCTGTTGTCTAATTACAGGGATATGTTCCACAACACCTGTTGTCTAATTACAGGGATATGTTCCACAGCACCTGTTGTCTAATTACAGGGATATGTTCCACAGCACCTGTTGTCTAATTACAGGGATATGTTCCACAGCACCTGTTGTCTAATTACAGGGATATGTTCCACAGCACCTGTTGTCTAATTACAGGGATATGTTCCACAGCACCTGTTGTCTAATTACAGGGATATGTTCCACAGCACCTGTTGTCTAATTACAGGGATATGTTCCACAGCACCTGTTGTCTAATTACAGGGATATGTTCCACAGCACCTGTTGTCTAATTACAGGGATATGTTCCACAGCACCTGTTGTCTAATTACAGGGATATGTTCCACAGCACCTGTTGTCTAATTACAGGGATATGTTCCACAACACCTGTTGTCTAATTACAGGGATATGTTCCACAGCACCTGTTGTCTAATTACAGGGATATGTTCCACAACACCTGTTGTCTAATTACAGGGATATGTTCCACAGCACCTGTTGTCTAATTACAGGGATATGTTCCACAACACCTGTTGTCTAATTACAGGGATATGTTCCACAGCACCTGTTGTCTAATTACAGGGATATGTTCCACAACACCTGTTGTCTAATTACAGGGATATGTTCCACAGCACCTGTTGTCTAATTACAGGGATATGTTCCACAGCACCTGTTCTCTAATTACAGGGATATGTTCCACAGCACCTGTTGTCTAATTACAGGGATATGTTCCACAACACCTGTTGTCTAATTACAGGGATATATTCCACAACACCTGTTGTCTAATTACAGGGATATGTTCCACAGCACCTGTTGTCTAATTACAGGGATATGTTCCACAGCACCTGTTGTCTAATTACAGGGATATGTTCCACAGCACCTGTTGTCTAATTACAGGGATATGTTCCACAGCACCTGTTGTCTAATTACAGGGATATGTTCCACAGCACCTGTTCTCTAATTACAGGGATATGTTCCACAGCACCTGTTGTCTAATTACAGGGATATGTTCCACAGCACCTGTTGTCTAATTACAGGGATATGTTCCACAGCACCTGTTGTCTAATTACAGGGATATGTTCCACAGCACCTGTTGTCTAATTACAGGGATATGTTCCACAGCACCTGTTGTCTAATTACAGGGATATGTTCCACAGCACCTGTTGTCTAATTACAGGGATATGTTCCACAGCACCTGTTGTCTAATTACAGGGATATGTTCCACAGCACCTGTTGTCTAATTACAGGGATATGTTCCACAACACCTGTTGTCTAATTACAGGGATATGTTCCACAGCACCTGTTGTCTAATTACAGGGATATGTTCCACAGCACCTGTTGTCTAATTACAGGGATATGTTCCACAGCACCTGTTGTCTAATTACAGGGATATGTTCCACAGCACCTGTTGTCTAATTACAGGGATATGTTCCACAGCACCTGTTGTCTAATTACAGGGATATGTTCCACAACACCTGTTGTCTAATTACAGGGATATGTTCCACAGCACCTGTTGTCTAATTACAGGGATATGTTCCACAGCACCTGTTGTCTAATTACAGGGATATGTTCCACAGCACCTGTTGTCTAATTACAGGGATATGTTCCACAGCACCTGTTGTCTAATTACAGGGATATGTTCCACAGCACCTGTTGTCTAATTACAGGGATATGTTCCACAGCACCTGTTGTCTAATTACAGGGATATGTTCCACAGCACCTGTTGTCTAATTACAGGGATATGTTCCACAGCACCTGTTGTCTAATTACAGGGATATGTTCCACAACACCTGTTGTCTAATTACAGGGATATGTTCCACAGCACCTGTTGTCTAATTACAGGGATATGTTCCACAGCACCTGTTGTCTAATTACAGGGATATGTTCCACAGCACCTGTTGTCTAATTACAGGGATATGTTCCACAGCACCTGTTGTCTAATTACAGGGATATGTTCCACAGCACCTGTTGTCTAATTACAGGGATATGTTCCACAGCACCTGTTGTCTAATTACAGGGATATGTTCCACAGCACCTGTTGTCTAATTACAGGGATATGTTCCACAACACCTGTTGTCTAATTACAGGGATATGTTCCACAGCACCTGTTGTCTAATTACAGGGATATGTTCCACAACACCTGTTGTCTAATTACAGGGATATGTTCCACAGCACCTGTTGTCTAATTACAGGGATATGTTCCACAACACCTGTTGTCTAATTACAGGGATATGTTCCACAGCACCTGTTGTCTAATTACAGGGATATGTTCCACAACACCTGTTGTCTAATTACAGGGATATGTTCCACAGCACCTGTTGTCTAATTACAGGGATATGTTCCACAGCACCTGTTGTCTAATTACAGGGATATGTTCCACAGCACCTGTTGTCTAATTACAGGGATATGTTCCACAGCACCTGTTGTCTAATTACAGGGATATGTTCCACAGCACCTGTTGTCTAATTACAGGGATATGTTCCACAGCACCTGTTGTCTAATTACAGGGATATGTTCCACAGCACCTGTTGTCTAATTACAGGGATATGTTCCACAGCACCTGTTGTCTAATTACAGGGATATGTTCCACAACACCTGTTGTCTAATTACAGGGATATGTTCCACAGCACCTGTTGTCTAATTACAGGGATATGTTCCACAGCACCTGTTGTCTAATTACAGGGATATGTTCCACAGCACCTGTTGTCTAATTACAGGGATATGTTCCACAGCACCTGTTGTCTAATTACAGGGATATGTTCCACAGCACCTGTTGTCTAATTACAGGGATATGTTCCACAACACCTGTTGTCTAATTACAGGGATATGTTCCACAGCACCTGTTGTCTAATTACAGGGATATGTTCCACAGCACCTGTTGTCTAATTACAGGGATATGTTCCACAGCACCTGTTGTCTAATTACAGGGATATGTTCCACAGCACCTGTTGTCTAATTACAGGGATATGTTCCACAGCACCTGTTGTCTAATTACAGGGATATGTTCCACAGCACCTGTTGTCTAATTACAGGGATATGTTCCACAGCACCTGTTGTCTAATTACAGGGATATGTTCCACAGCACCTGTTGTCTAATTACAGGGATATGTTCCACAACACCTGTTGTCTAATTACAGGGATATGTTCCACAGCACCTGTTGTCTAATTACAGGGATATGTTCCACAGCACCTGTTGTCTAATTACAGGGATATGTTCCACAGCACCTGTTGTCTAATTACAGGGATATGTTCCACAGCACCTGTTGTCTAATTACAGGGATATGTTCCACAGCACCTGTTGTCTAATTACAGGGATATGTTCCACAGCACCTGTTGTCTAATTACAGGGATATGTTCCACAGCACCTGTTGTCTAATTACAGGGATATGTTCCACAACACCTGTTGTCTAATTACAGGGATATGTTCCACAGCACCTGTTGTCTAATTACAGGGATATGTTCCACAACACCTGTTGTCTAATTACAGGGATATGTTCCACAGCACCTGTTGTCTAATTACAGGGATATGTTCCACAACACCTGTTGTCTAATTACAGGGATATGTTCCACAGCACCTGTTGTCTAATTACAGGGATATGTTCCACAACACCTGTTGTCTAATTACAGGGATATGTTCCACAGCACCTGTTGTCTAATTACAGGGATATGTTCCACAACACCTGTTGTCTAATTACAGGGATATGTTCCACAGCACCTGTTGTCTAATTACAGGGATATGTTCCACAGCACCTGTTGTCTAATTACAGGGATATGTTCCACAGCACCTGTTGTCTAATTACAGGGATATGTTCCACAGCACCTGTTGTCTAATTACAGGGATATGTTCCACAGCACCTGTTGTCTAATTACAGGGATATGTTCCACAGCACCTGTTGTCTAATTACAGGGATATGTTCCACAGCACCTGTTGTCTAATTACAGGGATATGTTCCACAGCACCTGTTGTCTAATTACAGGGATATGTTCCACAGCACCTGTTGTCTAATTACAGGGATATGTTCCACAGCACCTGTTGTCTAATTACAGGGATATGTTCCACAGCACCTGTTGTCTAATTACAGGGATATGTTCCACAGCACCTGTTGTCTAATTACAGGGATATGTTCCACAGCACCTGTTGTCTAATTACAGGGATATGTTCCACAGCACCTGTTGTCTAATTACAGGGATATGTTCCACAGCACCTGTTGTCTAATTACAGGGATATGTTCCACAGCACCTGTTGTCTAATTACAGGGATATGTTCCACAGCACCTGTTGTCTAATTACAGGGATATGTTCCACAGCACCTGTTGTCTAATTACAGGGATATGTTCCACAGCACCTGTTGTCTAATTACAGGGATATGTTCCACAGCACCTGTTGTCTAATTACAGGGATATGTTCCACAGCACCTGCTGTCTAATTACAGGGATATGTTCCACAACACCTGTTGTCTATTTACAGGGATATGTTCCACAGCACCTGTTGTCTAATTACAGGGATATGTTCCACAGCACCTGTTGTCTAATTACAGGGATATGTTCCACAGCACCTGTTGTCTAATTACAGGGATATGTTCCACAGCACCTGTTGTCTAATTACAGGGATATGTTCCACAGCACCTGTTGTCTAATTACAGGGATATGTTCCACAGCACCTGTTGTCTAATTACAGGGATATGTTCCACAGCACCTGTTGTCTAATTACAGGGATATGTTCCACAGCACCTGTTGTCTAATTACAGGGATATGTTCCACAGCACCTGTTGTCTAATTACAGGGATATGTTCCACAGCACCTGTTGTCTAATTACAGGGATATGTTCCACAGCACCTGTTGTCTAATTACAGGGATATGTTCCACAGCACCTGTTGTCTAATTACAGGGATATGTTCCACAGCACCTGTTGTCTAATTACAGGGATATGTTCCACAGCACCTGTTGTCTAATTACAGGGATATGTTCCACAGCACCTGTTGTCTAATTACAGGGATATGTTCCACAGCACCTGTTGTCTAATTACAGGGATATGTTCCACAGCACCTGTTGTCTAATTACAGGGATATGTTCCACAGCACCTGTTGTCTAATTACAGGGATATGTTCCACAGCACCTGTTGTCTAATTACAGGGATATGTTCCACAGCACCTGTTGTCTAATTACAGGGATATGTTCCACAGCACCTGTTGTCTAATTACAGGGATATGTTCCACAGCACCTGTTGTCTAATTACAGGGATATGTTCCACAGCACCTGTTGTCTAATTACAGGGATATGTTCCACAGCACCTGTTGTCTAATTACAGGGATATGTTCCACAACACCTGTTGTCTAATTACAGGGATATGTTCCACAGCACCTGTTGTCTAATTACAGGGATATGTTCCACAGCACCTGTTGTCTAATTACAGGGATATGTTCCACAGCACCTGAGTGACATGTTCTCCCCTCATCCTCTCTGTTGTCCAGGTTTCTCTCTCCCCTCATCCTCTCTGTTGTCCAGGTTTCTCTCTCCCCTCATCCTCTCTGTTGTCCAGGTTTCTGTCCCCCCTCATCCTCTCTGTTGTCCAGGTTTCTGTCTCACCTCATCCTCTCTGTGTTGTCCAGGTTTCTGTCTCCCCTCATCCTCTCTGTTGTCCAGGTTTCTCTCTCCCCTCATCCTCTCTGTGTTGTCCAGGTTTCTGTCTCCCCTCATCCTCTCTGTTGTCCAGGTTTCTCTCTCCCCTCATCCTCTCTGTTGTCCAGGTTTCTGTCCCCCCTCATCCTCTCTGTTGTCCAGGTTTCTGTCTCACCTCATCCTCTCTGTGTTGTCCAGGTTTCTGTCCCCCCTCATCCTCTCTGTTGTCCAGGTTTCTGTCTCCCCTCATCCTCTCTGTGTTGTCCAGGTTTCTGTCTCCCCTCATTCTCTCTGTGTTGTCCAGGTTTCTCTCTCCCCTCATCCTCTCTGTTGTCCAGGTTTCTGTCCCCCCTCATCCTCTCTGTTGTCCAGGTTTCTGTCTCACCTCATCCTCTCTGTGTTGTCCAGGTTTCTGTCTCCCCTCATCCTCTCTGTGTTGTCCAGGTTTCTGTCTCCCCTCATCCTCTCTGTGTTGTCCAGGTTTCTGTCTCCCCTCATCCTCTCTGTGTTGTCCAGGTTTCTGTCTCACCTCATCCTCTCTGTTGTCCAGGTTTCTGTCTCCCCTCATCCTCTCGGTGTTGTCCAGATTTCTGTCTCACCTCATCCTCTCTGTTGTCCAGGTTTCTGTCTCCCCTCATCCTCTCGGTGTTGTCCAGATTTCTGTCTCCCCTCATCCTCTCTCTGTTGTCTAGGTTTCTGTCTCCCCTCATCCTCTCGGTGTTGTCCAGATTTCTGTCTCACCTCATCCTCTCTGTGTTGTCCAGGTTTCTGTCTCCCCTCATCCTCTCGGTGTTGTCCAGATTTCTGTCTCACCTCATCCTCTCTCTGTTGTCTAGGTTTCTGTCTCCCCTCATCCTCTCGGTGTTGTCCAGATTTCTGTCTCACCTCATCCTCTCTCTGTTGTCTAGGTTTCTGTCTCCCCTCATCCTCTCGGTGTTGTCCAGATTTCTGTCTCCCCTCATCCTCTCGGTGTTGTCCAGATTTCTGTCTCACCTCATCCTCTCTCTGTTGTCTAGGTTTCTGTCTCCCCTCATCCTCTCGGTGTTGTCCAGATTTCTGTCTCACCTCATCCTCTCTGTGTTGTCCAGGTTTCTGTTCCCTGACCTCCCTGACGAGGGAGGTATTATTCACCCTGACCCCAAAGGATCCTCAGAAACAGACCAGCAAGGGTGAGTCTACACTTTATACTTTATATACTTCATACGCCCTCTACAGTCCCAGTCATGGTACTGCATTCCAACATGATAGACGTTATATTACTGTATATAGTGCAGGGCTTTGTTAGTGTTTATTGTCACACACACAGTAATATTTTTGGACCATCAAAGTTCCATCAAACACCATGTTGGGCGTGACTGGCTAGAATAGGGTGTCTGTCTTGGTCAGATCAGTCTGTCTTTGTCAGATCAGTCTGCATTAGTCAGATCAGTCTGCCTGGGGTCTTGGTCAGATTAGTCTGTCTTGGTCAGGTTAGTCTGTCTTGGTCAGATCAGTCTGTCTTGGTCAGATCAGTCTGTCTTGGTCAGATCAGTCTGTCTTGGTCAGATCAGTCTGTCTTGGTCAGATCAGCCTGCCTTGGTCAGATCAGCCTTCAGATCAGCCTTCCTTGGTCAGATCAGCCTGCCTTGATCAGATGAGTCTGTCTTGGTCAGATCAGTCTGCCTTGGTCAGATCAGTCTGCCTTGGTCAGATCAGCCTGCCTTGGTCAGATCAGCCTGCCTTGGTCAGATCAGCCTGCCTTGATCAGATGAGTCTGCCTTGGTCAGTTGAGTCTGCCTTGGTCAGATCAGCCTGCCTTGATCAGATCAGCTTCCTGTATTCAGACTTTTTACTTCTGTATATTAATATAATATAATTAGTCCCCTTCCTCTGTGTGAATCCCTCCTTTCCACCGTCTGTCTGTCTGTCTGTCTGTCTGTCTGTCTGTCTGTCTGTCTGTCTGTGTGTGTGTGTCTGTCTGTGTGTCTGTCTGTGTGCCTGTCTGCATGTCTGTCTGCGTATCTGTCTGCTTGTCTGTCTGCGTGTCTGTCTGCCTGTCTGTCTGTCTGCGTGTGTGTCTGCCTGTCGGCCTGTATGCCTGTCTGTCTGTCTGTCTGCCTGTCTGCCTGTCTGTCTGCGTGTCTGTCTGTGTTTCTGTCTGTCTGCGTTGTGTGTCACTCCCTACCTCCTGTCCTTTATGGTAGCTTGATGGTGAGTAGCTCCACTCTCCTACTACCAGTCCTGCTGCCCAGGCTGTACCCTCCTCTGTTCACCCTGTATGCCCTGGACAAGGAGAGGGAGGAGGAGGTGTACTGGGACTGTGTCCTGAGGCTCAACAAACAGCCTGACCTGGGCCTGTTGGCCTTCCTGGGGGTCCTACAGTAAGTTAAATACGGAGGCACACACACAGACACACTAGGCTTGGGCGGTATACCGTATATACCGGGGTATTTGGAAACTGGATGTTTTTTCAATATCGTTGAAACTATTTATCTGAAGTTTTTCAATACATGTTAATATTTGTATCTGCTTTTTAAGTTAATTCCTGGAGTCAACTTGTGCAATTCATGATTTATTTTCATTTTTTATTTCACCTTTATTTAACCAGGTAGGCCAGTTGAGAACAAGTTCTCATTTCACAACTGCGATCTGGCCAAGATAAAGCAAAGCAGCGCGACACAAACAGAGTTACACATGAAATAAACAAACATACAGTCAATAACACAGTAGAAAAAGTCTATATACAGTGAGTGCAAATGAGGTGAGATAAGAGAAGTAAGGCAATAAATAGACCATGGTGGTGAAGGAGATAAAGCAGAGCACGTTCTTCATGTCACCTTTCACATTCTTTTACATTATGAAGTTTACCGTAGTTCGCCAGTTTAAATTTACATTTGGAAAGTATTCAGACCCCTTGACTTTTTACACATTTTGTTATGTTACAGCCTTATTCTAAAATGGATTACATTGTTTTTTTTCCCCCTCATCAATCTACACACAATACCCCATAATGACATCACAATACCCCATAATGACAACACAATACCCCATAATGACATCACAATACCCCATAATGACAACACAATACCCCATAATGACATCACAATACCCCATAATGACATCACAAAACCCCATAATGACATCACAATACCCCATAATGACATCACAATACCCCATAATGACATCACAATACCCCATAATGACATCACAATACCCCATAATGACATCACAATACCCCATAATGACATCACAATACCCCATAATGACATCACAATACCCCATAATGACATCACAATACCCCATAATGACAACACAATACCCCATAATGACATCACAATACCCCATAATGACATCACAAAAAAGCCCATAATGACATCACAATACCCCATAATGACATCACAATACCCCATAATGACATCACAATACCCCATAATGACATCACAAAAAAGCCCATAATGACATCACAATACCCCATAATGACATCACAATACCCCATAATGACATCACAAAAAAGCCCATAATGACATCACAATACCCCATAATGACATCACAATACCCCATAATGACATCACAATACCCCATAATGACATCACAATACCCCATAATGACATCACAATACCCCATAATGACATCACAATACCCCATAATGACAACACAATACCCCATAATGACATCACAATACCCCATAATGACATCACAATACCCCATAACGACATCACAATACCCCATAATGACATCACAATACCCCATAATGACATCACAAAAAAGCCCATAATGACATCACAATACCCCATAATGACATCACAATACCCCATAATGACATCACAAAAAAGCCCATAATGACATCACAATACCCCATAATGACATCACAATACCCCATAATGACATCACAATACCCCATAATGACAACACAATACCCCATAATGACATCACAATACCACATAATGACATCACAATACCCCATAATGACATCACAATACCCCATAATGACATCACAATACCCCATAATGACATCACAAAAAAGCCCATAATGACATCACAATACCCCATAATGACATCACAATACCCCATAATGACATCACAAAAAAGCCCATAATGACATCACAATACCCCATAATAACAAAGCAAAAACAGGTTTTTAGACATTTTTGCAAATAAATAAAAAATACTGAAATATAACATTTATATAAACATTCAGACCCTTTACTCAGTACTTTGTTGAAGCACATTTGGCAGCGATTACAGCCTCGAGTCTTCTTGGGTATGACGCTACACGCTTGGCAAATCTGTATTTTGGGGAGTTTCTCCCATTCTTCTCTGCAGATCCTCTCAAGCTCTGTCAGGTTGGATGGGGAGCATCGCTGCACAGCTTTTGTCAGGTCTCTCCAGAGATGTTCGATCAGGTTCAAGTCCAGGTTCTGGCTGGGCCACTCAAAGACATTCAGAGACTTGTCCCAAAGCCACTCCTGCGTTGTCTTGGCTGTGTGCTTAGGGTCGTTGTCCTGTTGGAAGGTGAAACTTCACCCCAGTCTGAGGTCCTGAGCGCTCTGGAGCAGGTTTTCATTAAGGATCTCTCTGTACTTTGTTCCATTCTACATCACCACAGCATGATGCTGCCACCACCATGCTTCACCGTAGGGATAGTGCCAGGTGACGCTGATTGGTGAAGTGCTGCAGAGATGGTTGTCCTTCTGGAAGGTTCTCCCATCTCCACGGAGGAACTCCTGCGCTCTGTCAGAGTGACCATCAGGTTCTTGGTCACCTCCCTGAGGCCCTTCTCTCCTGATTGTTCAGTTTGGCCGGACGGCTCTAGGAAGAGTCTCGGGGGGTGTCGTGGAATATTTCTGATTCAAAGGAAAGAGACTTTTAGATTTCTTCAAATATTCATACTTTAATATCGATTAATTATTGCAATAATGAAGCTGGTCGACCCCCCCCCCACCACATTCTGAAGTGTGATGCAGAGAGCTCAAACAAGCAGGGTTAGGTTGCCTTCTTTTTAGAGTTAACCCTGTGACAAAGAACAGATATGTAATATCATAAAAGGGTCACGCAACAGACAGCAAGATGTACATGGTGCCAAATTACTACTTCGTTATCCAGAAATACCAACTAGGTCCTTTCCTCAAAATGATAAAGCCCAGTGTTCACTCTGCGATGTGGGAGAAATAAACTGGAGGGACTGGCAGACAGGCCAACACTTCAGTCTTTAGGTTTTATCACCATTGTCTCAATCAACTGTTGCTATTACGATAAGTGCCATGGGGTCTTTAGTGACCACAGAGAGTCAGGACACCCGTTTAACGTCCCATCTGAAAGACAGCATCCAACACAGGGCAATATCCCTAATCACTGCCCTGGGGCATTGGGATATTTTTTTTCGACCAGAGGGAAGAGAGCCTCCTACTGGCCCTCCAACGCCACTTCCAGCAGCATCTGGTCTCCCATCCAGTGACTGAACAGGACCAACCCTGCTTAGCTTCAGAAGCAAGCCAGCAGTGGGATGCAGGGTGGTATGGTGCTGGCTATAAATACTACTAATAAGTACAATTAAGAATACATTCTAATATAAATCAATGTGGTATGGGATGCAGGGTGGTATGCTGCTATTCTAGTAGACTAGAGTAGACTAGAGTAGAGTAGAGTAGAGAATAATGTTGTAATTTCCACCATAGTGGTTCCAAACTTTTTCCGTTTAACTTCTTGGCGCACTGATCATTTTCAAATTGCAGAGCGCCAAATTCAAATTAAATTACTACAAATATTTATTTTTCATGAAATCACAAGTGCAATATAGCAAAACACAGCTTAGCTTGTTGTTCATCCACCTGGTGTGTCAGATTTCAATAAAGCTTTTCGGTGAAAGCATACCAAGTGTTTATGGAAGGACATCTCTCTCAGCATACAAAACATTACAAACAGCTAGCAGCCAAGTAGATTGGTCACGAAAGTCAGAAAAGCAATAAATTAAATTGCTTACCTTTGATGATCTTCGGATGTTTGCACTCACGAGACTCCCAGTTACACAATAAATGTTCCTTTTGTTCCATAAAGATTATTTTCATATCCAAAATACCTCCATTTGGTTGGCGCATTCAGAAAATCCACAGGCTCGAGCGGTCACGACATCGCAGACGAAAATTCCAAATAGTATCCGTAAAGTTCGTAGAAACATGTCAAACCTTTTTTATAATCAATCCTCGGGTTGTTTTTTACAACATATAATCTATAATATTTCAACCGGGACTGTAGCTTCTTCAATAGGAGAGAGAGAGAAAATGTCTGCTCCAAGCTGTTGCGCAAACAAAACTCTGCTTCACCCAGCCATCCACTGACGCAATGTGATCTTTCTCGCTCATTTTTCAAAATAAAAGACTGAAACTATGTCTAAAGACTGTTCACACCATGGGAAAGCCATAGGAAAATGAATCTGGTTGATATCCCTTTAAATGATATCCCTTTAAATGGAGCGAAGGCAGGCAATGGAACAGAGAGCTTTCAGGAAAAACAGCACTGCCGGGTTGGATTTTCCTCATGTTTTCCCCTGCAATATCAGTGTTTTCTATCCTAATCTGACAATTATATCCATATTCTAGATTCTGGGCCTGAGAAATAGGCAGTTTAATTTGGGTACATTTTTCATCCAAACATTAAAATACTGCCCCCTACACTCAACAGGTTAAGAATGATGGAGGCCACTGTGTTCTTGGGGACCTTCAATGCTTCAGAAATGTTTTGGTACCCTTCCCCAGATCTGTGCCTCAACACAATCCTGTCTCGGAGCTCTACGGACAATTCCTTTGACCTCATGGCTTGGTTTTTGGCCTGACATGCACTGTCAACTGTGGGACCTAATATAGACAGGTGTGTGCCTTTCTAAATCATGTCCAATCAATTTAATTTACCACAGGTGGACTCCAATCAAGTTGTAGAAACATCTCAAGGATGATCAATGGAAACAGGATGCACCTGAGCTCAATTTAGAGTCTCATTGCAAAGGGTCTCAATTCTTTCCGAATACATTTTAGTCATTTAGCTCTCTAACACTCTTATCCAGAGCGACTTACAATTAGTGCGTTCATCTACAGATAGCTAGGTGAGACAACAATACATCACAATCGTATTATCAATACATCGTGTTATCAATACATCACAAAAGTTATCAACAAAGTCAGTGCTTGTAGAAAAACAAATTGAGTGCCGTCCGCTTTACCGCCGGAGAAACTCAAAGAGGAAATACCTGTGGTAAGGACTGTTCAACGCTGGTCTGACCAATCGGAATCCATGTTTCAAGATTGTTTTGATCACGCGGACTGGGATGTTCCGGGTTGCCTCTGAGAACAACACAACATTGATGTATACACTGATACGGTGACTGAGTTCATCAGGAAGTTGGAAGGTGGGAGGTGCTCTGGTCAGATGAAACCAAAATTGAACTTTTTGGCAACAATGCAAAACGTTATGTTTGGCGTAAAAGCAACACAGACCATCCCCACTGTCAAACATGGTGGTGGCAGCATCATGGTTTGGGCCTGCTTTTCTTCAGCAGGGACAGGGAAGATGGTTAAAATTGATGGGGAGCCAAATACAGGACCATTCTGGAAGAATGAGACTGGGACGGAGATTTGTCTTCCAACAAGACAATAATCCAAAACATAAAGCAAAATCTACAATGGAATGGTTCAAAAATAAACAGGTGTTAGAATGGCCAAGTCAAAGTCCAGACTTGAATCCAATCGAGAATCTGTGGAAAGAACTGAAAACTGCTGTTCACAAATGCTCTCCATCCAACCTCACTGAGCTCGAGCTGTTTTGCAAGGAGGAATGGGAAAAAATGTCAGTCTCTCGATGTGCAAAACTGATAGAGACATACCCCAAGCGACTTACAGCTGTAATCACAGCAAAAGGTGGCGCTACAAAGTATTAACTTAAGGGGGCTGAATAATTTTGCACGCCCAATTTTTCAGTTTTTGATTTGTTAAAAAACGTTCGTTCCACTTCATGATTGTGTCCCACTTGTTGTTGATTTTTCACAAAAAAATACAGTTTTATATCTTGACATCTTTATGTTTGAAGCCTGAAATGTGGCAAAAGGTCGCAAAGTTCAAGGGGGCCGAATACTTTCGCAAGGCACTGTAGGTCTACATTCCATGAGAAACAAACATGCTTGACATTAACCTGTTTATCCACTGAACATGTTGTTGTGTTGTTTGATGTAAAGAAACCACTTTACAAAATAAAAATGTATTATTATTCCAATACCAATATTACAGAGAATCAGACAAGTTATGCTCCCCCCTGCCTATTGGCTACTGAGCTTATTCAAGCCTGTCTCAAAATACAACACTGCCACTTTAAGACAAAAAAAAAAAAGCTATTTGCCTGCTTCACTTTTCAAAGATGTCTAGAAATGTACACATTTTGTGCTCTTGTAGGGAGCAATCACTCCCCCATTGTTGACTACAAATAATTATCCCAGTAATAGATAACTCAATAACTAGTAAAGGATATGAACAAATGTTCACGCTTGGCTACATGCAGCACTTGCTTTGATCTCAAAACAAGTTCTTCTACTCACGACCGCTCATGCTGTAAACACAGTCCAGTTCTTCTACTCACGGCCGCTCATGCTGTAAACACAGTCCAGTTCAAAGTGAATGGGGCAGATCCATATATGGCAATGGTCTATTTGCATATGCCGCACCGTCTGTGTAGAGTACGGGCTGAGTAGTGCACAATAGAATCCTACTCTGATGTGTTCTGCCTACTTTCTGTGATTATTAATGTCGACCCTCTGTGATTATCTGAACCCTCTGGGATTATTAATGTCGACCCTCTGGGATTATTAATGTCGACCCTCTGGGATTATTAATGTCGACCCTCTGGGATTATTAATGTCGACCCTCTGTGATTATTAATGTCGACCCTCTATTATTCATGTCGACCCTCTGTGATTATTAATGTCGACCCTCTGTGATTACCTCTCAGGAAGTTCTGGCCGGTCTCCGTCTCCGTGTTGGGAGAGAAGCAGCAGGTGGGCTCTAGATATCTACTCTCTTCTTCTTATGTGACAGGTCTTTCCTGCTTCTCTCCGGTCTTTTGAGCCATATCTTAGAATCCATCTTGCTTTGTATGTATATGTAACTCTTTCTGTACTATGTAGCCTTTGTCCTCATGCAGTTGACCCTCTTTAGCTCTTCTAGGAAATCTGTGATCTTTGATCTCCTGAGGTAGCTTGGATCTCCTGAGGTAGCTTGGATCTCCTGAGGTAGCTTGGTAGCTTGGATCTCCTGAGGTAGCTTGGATCTCCCGAGGTAGCTTGGATCTCCCGAGGTAGCTTGGATCTCCCGAGGTAGCTTGGATCTCCCGAGGTAGCTTGGATCTCCCGAGGTAGCTTGGCTCTCCCGAGGTAGCTTGGCTCTCCCGAGGTAGCTTGGCTCTCCCGAGGTAGCTTGGCTCTCCCGAGGTAGCTTGAACCCCCCGGGGCAGCTTGATTTCATGAGATTAATATCAAACAAACCTTGTTACGGTATTACTACAGGGGATGTTATAGTACCCTATTTTCCCCCAGAGACTTTTCCTCCTCTTGATATTTCATGTCCTATACCTTTTTCCATCAATGTCGTCCACTTGATAAATATCTGTTACTCAAACCTCTGATATATTTCTGCGATTAGGTCCTTCCCAGCACCAAAAATGCCTGCTTTGCTTCTGCAGTGAAGACTTTACAACAGATCAGGTAAGGGATGCTCCAGTGTCATGTATTACAGTGTCATATCCCTCAGGCAACCTCCCAAATGGACCCTCATTCCCTTTATAGGTGACTGCTTTTGATCCGGGGCCCATTTGGGAGGCAGATATAGTCTTGTATCATGCATGTCTTTTCTCTCTTTCATTGGGCCGACCAACCAGTGCTCCCGTACAGTGGCTAACCGGGCTATCTGCATTGTGTCCCACCACCCGCCAACCCCTCTTTTACGCTGCTGCTACTCTCTGTTCATCATATACGCACAGTCACTTTAACCATATCTACATGTACATACTACCTCAATCAGCCTGACTAACAGGTGTCTGTATATAGCCTCGCTACTCTTATTTTCAAATCTTTGTACTGTTGTTTTATTTCTTTACTTACCCAGACACATACTTTTTTTTGGGCACTATTGGTTAGAGCCTGTAAGTAAGCATTTCACTGTAAGGTCTACTGCACCTGTTGTATTCAGCATTTCACTGTCAGGTCTACTACACCTGTTGTATTCAGCATTTCACTGTAAGGTCTACTACACCTGTTGTATTCAGCATTTCACTGTAAGGTCTACTACACCTGTTGTATTCAGCATTTCACTGTAAGGTCTACTACACCTGTTGTATTCAGCATTTCACTGTAAGGTCTACTACACCTGTTTTATTCAGCATTTCACTGTGAGGTCTACTACACCTGTTGTATTCAGCATTTCACTGTAAGGTCTACTACACCTGTTGTATTCGGCATTTCACTGTAAGGTCTACTACACCTGTTGTATTCAGCATTTCACTGTGAGGTCTACTACACCTGTTGTATTCAGCATTTCACTGTGAGGTCTACTACACCTGTTGTATTCAGCATTTCACTGTAAGGTCTACTACACCTGTTGTATTCAGCATTTCACTGAGGTCTACTACACCTGTTGTATTCAGCATTTCACTGTAAGGTCTACTACACCTGTTGTATTCAGCATTTCACTGTAAGGTCTACTACACCTGTTGTATTCAGCATTTCACTGTAAGGTCTACTACACCTGTTGTATTCAGCATTTCACTGTAAGGTCTACTACACCTGTTTTATTCAGCATTTCACTGTGAGGTCTACTACACCTGTTGTATTCAGCATTTCACTGTAAGGTCTACTACACCTGTTGTATTCGGCATTTCACTGTAAGGTCTACTACACCTGTTGTATTCAGCATTTCACTGTGAGGTCTACTACACCTGTTGTATTCAGCATTTCACTGTGAGGTCTACTACACCTGTTGTATTCAGCATTTCACTGTAAGGTCTACTACACCTGTTGTATTCAGCATTTCACTGAGGTCTACTACACCTGTTGTATTCAGCATTTCACTGTAAGGTCTACCTACACCTGTTGTATTCAGCATTTCACTGTGAGGTCTACTACACCTGTTGTATTCAGCATTTCACTGTGAGGTCTACTACACCTGTTGTATTCAGCATTTCACTGTGAGGTCTACAACACCTGTTCTATTCAGCATTTCACTGTGAGGTCTACTACACCTGTTGTATTCAGCATTTCACTGTGAGGTCTACTACACCTGTTGTATTTGGCATTTCACTGTAAGGTCTACTACACCTGTTGTATTCAGCATTTCACTGTAAGGTCTACTACACCTGTTGTATTCAGCATTTCACTGTAAGGTCTACTACACCTGTTGTATTTGGCATTTCACTGTCAGGTCTACTACACCTGTTGTATTCAGCATTTCACTGTGAGGTCTACTACACCTGTTGTATTTGGCGCACGTGACAAATAAACTTTGATTTGTGTGTGTTTGTATGTTTGTTTGTTTACCTCTCGCAGCAACACCTTCACCCCATCAGACAAGCTGCAGGTGATCCAGCGTACCTTTGAGGAGCTGAACCAGGAAGTACAAGCCCTGCTAGAGGGGAACTTCCTGTTGTCCATGGATGACCTCTTACCTCTGTTTCTCTACGTGGTGCTTAGAGCACGGTAAGGAGGCATTACTACCGTTACTACCATTACTACCATTATTACCGTTATTACCGTTACTACCGTTACTACCGTTACTACCATTACTACCATTACTACCATTACTACCATTACTGCCATTATTGCCATTACTACCATTATTACCGTTACTACCGTTACTACCATTACTACAATTACTACTGAGGACAGGAGGCATTACTACTGTTACTACTGAGGACAGGAGGTATTACTACTGTTACTACTGAGGACAGGAGGCATTACTACTGTTACTACTGAGGACAGGAGGCATTACTACCGTTACTACTGAGGACAGGAGGCATTACTACCGTTACTACTGAGGACAGGAGGCATTACTACCGTTACTACTGAGGACAGGAGGCATTACTACCATTACTACCATTACTACCATTACTGCCATTATTGCCATTACTACCATTATTACCGTTACTACCGTTACTACCATTACTACAATTACTACTGAGGACAGGAGGCATTACTACTGTTACTACTGAGGACAGGAGGCATTACTACTGTTACTACTGAGGACAGGAGGCATTACTACTGAGGACAGGATGCATTACTACCGTTACTACTGAGGACAGGAGGCATTACTACTGTTACTACTGAGGACAGGAGGCATTACTACCGTTACTACTGAGGACAGGAGGCATTACTACTGTTACTACTGAGGACAGGAGGCATTACTACCGTTACTACTGAGGACAGGAGGCATTACTACCGTTACTACTGAGGACAGGAGGTATTACTACCGTTACTACTGAGGACAGGAGGCATTACTACTGTTACTACTGAGGACAGGAGGTATTACTACCGTTACTACTGAGGACAGGAGGCATTACTACTGTTACTACTGAGGACAGGAGGTATTACTACCGTTACTACTGAGGACAGGAGGCATTACTACTGTTACTACTGAGGACAGGAGGCATTACTACCGTTACTACTGAGGACAGGAGGTATTACTACTGAGGACAGGATGCATTACTACTGTTACTACTGAGGACAGGATGCATTACTACTGTTACTACTGAGGACAGGATGCATTACTACCGTTACTACTGAGGACAGGATGCATTACTACTGTTACTACTGAGGACAGGAGGCATTACTACCGTTACTACTGAGGACAGGAGGCATTACTACCGTTACTACTGAGGACAGGATGCATTACTACTGTTACTACTGAGGACAGGAGGCATTACTACCGTTACTACTGAGGACAGGAGGTATTACTACTGAGGACAGGATGCATTACTACTGTTACTACTGAGGACAGGATGCATTACTACTGTTACTACTGAGGACAGGATGCATTACTACCGTTACTACTGAGGACAGGATGCATTACTACTGTTACTACTGAGGACAGGAGGCATTACTACCGTTACTACTGAGGACAGGATGCATTACTACTGAGGACAGGAGGCATTACTACTGAGGACAGGAGGCATTACTACTGAGGACAGGAGGCATTACTACTGAGGACAGGAGGCATTACTACTGAGGACAGGAGGCATTACTACTGTTACTACTGAGGACAGGAGGCATTACTACTGAGGACAGGAGGCATTACTACTGAGGACAGGAGGCATTACTACTGAGGACAGGCGGCATTACTACTGTTACTACTGAGGACAGGAGGCATTACTACTGAGGACAGGAGGCATTACTACTGAGGACAGGAGGCATTACTACTGAGGACAGGAGACATTACTACTGTAACTACTGAGGACAGGAGGCATTACTACTGAGGGCAGGAGACATTACTACTGTTACTACTGAGGACAGGAGGCCTTACTACTGAGGACAGGAGGCCTTACTACTGAGGACAGGAGGCATTACTACTGAGGACAGGAGGCATTACTACTGAGGACAGGAGGCATTACTACTGAGGACAGGAGGCATTACTACTGTTACTACTGAGGACAGGAGGCATTACTACTGAGGACAGGAGGCATTACTACTGAGGACAGGAGGCATTACTACTGAGGACAGGAGTCATTACTCCTACTGACAACAGGCTGCAGAGACAACATTTCTATGTTTTAAAGCTAGTTTCCTACATTGCAGTCCCAGTCAAGGTGCAGATAGCTTTGTCCCTGTTTTAGGATGAGGAACCTGGCTGCTGAGGTTAGTTTTATAGAAGATCTAATGGACCCCTCTCTGCAGCACGGAGAGCTGGGACTCATGTTCACCACACTCAAGGTAACACTCAGTACTTTCCCGCAGCTGAAGCAAACAAACAATTTTTCTTCAAGAACATATTCCTTTTCTAGTTTGGAAAGTGGATTTATTGATTAGCGTTTCTGAATTTGTTATGAGGGATCCATTGATTGATTGATTTTCTCGACATGTCCTTGTCTAGGCTTGCTGTTTTCAGATCCAACAGGAGAAGACCACATAGGGAAGAGGAGGTGCCTTCTACAATGGAGGTCGACGGAGGGTCCCATTTTTCATACCGTCGACTCCAGACGACCTGACCGTCTATAGATGGATTATCCCCTGGCTAAAGACATTATTATTTTTTTACCATTATTTATACAGGGAAGTCCCATTGAGACCGACGTCTCTTTTGCAAGGGAACCCTGCTTCACAAAAAGTAACAAAACAATAAAAAGTACACAAAGGGAATTTGTGAAACACTTATAACAATCAAAGGCCGGCGCATGAGAAATACAATTAGAAAAATATATACTAAAGGTTTAAGAGATTTCTAGATTTCAGGTACTGCTGCTTTATGACAAAGGGAACTTTTATGCAACCACCCTGAGAAGATTGAAGAATCACTGCCTTTTTGTGTTTTATCCTGACTATCTTTAATCCTGACTATCTTTAATCCTGACTGACTATCTTTAATCCTGACTGACTATCTTTAATCCTGACTGACTATCTTTAATCCTGACTGACTATCTTTAATCCTGACTGTTTAATCCTGACTATGTTTAATCCTGACTGACTATCTTTAATCCTGACTGACTATCTTTAATCCTGACTGACTATCTTTAAGCCTGACTGTTTAATCCTGACTATGTTTAATCCTGACTGACTATCTTTAAACCTGACTGACTATCTTTAATCCTGACTGACTATCTTTAAGCCTGACTGTTTAATCCTGACTATGTTTAATCCTGACTGACTATCTTTAATCCTGACTGACTATCTTTAATCCTGACTGACTATCTTTAATCCTGACTATCTTTAAGCCTGACTAACTATCTTTAAGCCTGACTAACTTTAATCCTGACTAACTTTAATCCTGACTGACTATCTTTAATCCTGACTGACTATCTTTAATCCTGACTGACTATCTTTAATCCTGACTATCTTTAAGCCTGACTAACTTTAATCCTGACTAACTTTAATCCTGATTAGGGTTGCACTTTTTGGGGAATATTCAGAGGTGGAAACTTCACGTGGGAATTAACGGGAAAATATGGGAATTAATGAAAATATATGCAAATTTATATTAATACCATTTCAATGTAGATTATTTTTGCGTTGGCTATATTTACCATATATGGAGACAGAAACAGAAACCTTTTACCTTATCATAAGTAGACATTTTTGCAAATGATTAAATTCTTCCAATAGAAAAAATATACACTGCTCAAAAAAATAAAGGGAGCATTTAAACAACACAATGTGACTCCAAGTCAATCACACTTCTGTGAAATCAAACTGTCCACTTAGGAAGCAACACTGATTGACAATACATTTCACATGCTGTTGTGCAAATGGAATAGACAACAGGTGGAAATTATAGGCAATTAGCAAGACACCCCCAATAAAGGAGTGGTTCTGCAGTTGGTGACCACAGACCACTTCTCAGTTCCTATGCTTCCTGGCCGATGTTTTGGTCACTTTTGAATGCTGGCGGTGCTTTCACTCTAGTGGTAGCATGATACGGAATCTACAACCCACACAAGTGGCTCAGGTAGTGCAGCTCATCCAGGATGGCACATCAATGCGAGCTGTGGCAAGAAGGTTTGCTGTGTCTGTCAGCGTAGTGTCCAGAGCATGGAGGCGCTACCAGGAGACAGGCCAGTACATCAGGAGATGTGGAGGAGGCCGTAGGAGGGCAACAACCCAGCAGCAGGACTGCTACCTCCGCCTTTGTGCAAGGAGGAGCAGGAGGAGCACTGCCAGAGCCTTGCAAAATGACCTCCAGCAGGCCACAAATGTGCATGTACAGCCCAACACCGTGCAGGACGTTTGGCATTTGCCAGAGAAGACCAAGATTGGCAAATTCGCCACTGGCGCCCTGTGCTCTTCACAGATGAAAGCAGGTTCACACTGAGCACGTGACAGAGTCTGGAGACACCGTGGAGAACGTTCTGCTGCCTGCAACATCCTTCAGCATGACCGGTTTGGCGGTGGATCAGTCATGGTGTGGGGTGGCATTTCATTGGGGGGGCCGCACAGCCCTCCATGTGCTCGCCAGAGGTAGCCTGACTGCCATTAGGTACCGAGATGAGATCCTCAGACCCCTTGTGAGACCATATCCTGGTGCGGTTGGCCCTGGGTTCCTCCTAATGCAAGACAATGCTAGACCTCATGTGGCTGGAGTGTGTCAGCAATTCCTGCAAGAGGAAGGCTTTGATGCTATGGACTGGCGCGCTCTTTCCCCAGACCTGAATCCAATTGAGCACATCTGGGACATCATGTCTCGCTCCATCCACCACAGACTGTCCAGGAGTTGGCGGATGCTTTAGTCCAGGTCTGGGAGGAGATCCCTCAGGAGACCATCCGCCACCTCATCAGGAGCATGCCCAGGCGTTGTAGGGAGGTCATACAGGCACGTGGAGGCCACACACACTACTGAGCCTCATTTTGACTTGTTTTAAGGCCATTACATCAAAGTTGGATCAGCCTGTAGTGTGGTTTTCCACTTTAATTTTGAGTGTGACTCCAAATCCAGACCTCCACGGGTTGATAAATTTGATTTCCATTGATCATTTTTGTGTGATTTTGTTGTCAGCACATTCAACTATGTAAAGAAAAAAGTATTTAATAAGAATATTTCATTCATTCAGATCTAGGATGTGTTATTTTAGTGTTCCCTTTATTTTTTGGAGCAGTGAATATATTTTAGTTACGAATTGAACTTTAATTAAATGAGTTGACTCTTCACATGCATATTGCATCTCCATCCCAAAGCATCCCAAAGCCATCCCCAAGCTCTTGCTTGGAAGTGTACTTTGCCAGACTGCCAAGAACCTTGTCCTCATCCAGGCCAAGGTGGCGAGACACGGTAGTGATGACACCATAGGCCTTGTTGATCTCTGCACCAGACAGGATGCTCTTGCCAGCGTACTTGGGCTCCAACATGTACGCTGCGGTGTGTTTGGGCTTCAGGTAGAAGTCTTCACACTTTTTGATGTATTTCAGAACTGCAGTTTCCTCTGCTTGGAGCAACAGTGAAGTGGGCAGGGCAGTACGGATTTATTCTCTTACATCTGCATGCAGAGTCTGAACATCAGACAGGATGGCATTGTCTTCCTCA